>NC_045426.1:346325153-346627189 GCF_902635505.1 Sarcophilus harrisii
GAAAGAATGTGGTAGAAGTAATGGATTATAATTTATGTTTTGATTATCTGTTGGTATGTGCCTGTGAATCTTTTGTACTTTGGGCATTTCCTCTGTGATAGAGTAATTGAGTGACTGTTGTATACCTGATATCTACACTTTGTGCAATTAATGTCTTCCTTGCGGGGACTCTATTAATTCTTTTGGGAGAGAATCTAGACACAAAACATGCCTAGGTTTTAAGAGATTTATTATTATTATTGTTATTGGCTATTTTATATACATTTAATATAATTGCCCTAAAAACTGAATATCACATTCCCATCCCCTTTATTCAAATACAATTGGACTTAGCTCTGAGTCAAGGCAAGCTAATGCTCAAACTTCAGAGTAAACCTATATTGTTAATTAATATAGTGCCTGGCACAGAGTAAATAAATGCTTAATAAATCTGTTGATCAAATGAAGATCAGCCTCTTTCTACCTGGTTCAGGTCAATAAAGAAAGCACTAAGTGCTATCAACACAAATTGTTTCTTAATTCCAGGGTAAAAGCTATATTTCAAAAAAGTATTTCATTGACTCCAGCAGAGGATAAATTTCTTTGTTATACCTTTTTCAACTGGATTCAGCAAACATTTATTAAGTACCTAACCTATGCATAATACTATTTAAAGTGCTGGAAGAGAGACAAAATTTATATTAAATCCCATCCTTGCCATGAAAACCTTTAATGATCTGGTTTCACTTAACTAGGCAAGACAGTTGGCCAAGTTATTTATGGAAGTGAAGGATTAACACAAAACTAAGGATCACTAAACTCCCACTCTTTTTGTAACTAAAAACCTGCCAGCGTGGGTTTCTTTTTAAGCAATGGAAAAAAAAAGTCAAACTATTATGAAAAATGTTTAAGCCAAGTATAAGTTGGTTTCACTTTAAGGAAGATTGTTTCCTGAATAGTTTGTGTGGCAAGTGAACACAGCTATATTAATGCATTTCCTCTCCCCAAAGCTTAATTTTGTTGTTCATCAGTTTCCTCTCCTAACTTAAGGTTAGGCTTGGAAATTAAATGGAATTGATAAGAGTTCTTTAAGATGATGTTTTTTGGGTTGGGCTAGATTAACTTTTTTTCTTCTTTTCTCATTTTTATGTTGGCCATTTTGTTGTCTTTAGATTATCCCTCTCAACTTACTATATATACTTTCTGTATGCCTATAAACATATTCAGATTTCCCTCCATTTCTTTCTTTCTTTTTTTTCCCTGAGGCATTTGGGGTTAAATGAATTGCCCAGAGTCACACAGCTAGGAAATATTAAGTGTCTGAGGTCAGGTCCTCCTGACTTCAGGGCTGGTGCTCTATCCAGTGCACCACCTAGATGCCCCCTAAAAGACTATTTTCTAGTTATTAAATCCAATAACTTCTTTGCTTGAATTCTGCTTGAATTTTCTGCAGACTAACCTAAATACTGTTGACCAATTCTTATTGGATACTACTTTCCTTGGCTGCAAAGAAAGCATTTTTTTGGGTTCTTTTTCCTAATCTAAAACTTCACGGATCATCTTTCCCTCCAAACTGGTTTGTCCCTCTTAAGTCCTCTGTCACTATTAAGAGTAACACCATTATCCTGGTCATCCAGACTGTCAACTCGGGTATCACCCTCTATTCCTGATTCTTTCTCATCCCTACTCCCCCACATCCTATCCAAGCATTTGTCAAGTCTTATAATTTACATCTTTGTACCACATCTCACATATATCCCTTTTACTCTGACACTGCAACCACCCTAGTACAAAACCTGGACTACTGTAATGGCCTGCTGGTTAGTCTCAGTGCTTCAAGTTTTTTTTTGTTTTTGTTTTTTTTTGCATCCATTTTGCATTCACTTCAGATTCTGAAATGCATATATGACTATGCTTTTCTCAAACACCACCTTCTCCCCAGATCGCATGGTTTCCTAATGCCTTCGGGATGAAACATTCTGTTTGGCTTTAAAGCCCTTCATAACTTGGCCCCTTTCTATCTTTCCAGTCCTTGCACCTTACACTTCCTCCACTCACTCTGCAATCCAGAAACATCAGACTCCCAATTTCAGTTGTTTTCACTGGATGCACGCCTTGCCTGATATTCTCTCCTGTCTCCTAACTTCCTTCAAGTCTCAGCTTAAGTCCCATTGTCTGCAAGAAGCCTTTCCTCCTCCAAGACTGGCACAGAGAAGATACTTAATAAACGCTAACTGAATGAATGATCCTTTTCAAGTCTTCTTTGCTTGCATCTTGTTCATGTGTTTTGTTCTCCAAAGCTCATCTTAGGCTCTCTTTCTCCCCTCCTCCTACAATTTCTTTCTTGACAAATAAATTAATTTCCATGGCTATGATCTCTATAAAGATAACTTTCAAATCTGTCTTCTAGCCCTGATTTCTTGTGAACTTTGGCTTCACAAATTCAAATACTCATACAGGATGTCTCTACCTAAATGTCCACTATGTGATAAGAGAATTTCTTGCTCAACTTTATTACTGATATTTATTTAAAATCAGCAGGTCTGTTTGAGTATAATAAACTGCTTTCCCTACACCTCTATTTCATTGATTACTCTGATTGGTAATAGTAGCTATAAGTCAGGTTATTTTTGTCACAACTAGAATTTCAAATATGACATATCCCAAAATGAGTTTATCATTTTGCTCTTTAAACTTGCTTCTCCTCCTTGGATATCATTATTTTTTAATATGGTAGAATTTTCTCCACCAAGTCCAAAATCTTTAACTCTTTCATTTTCTTCACTTTTCATAACCATATAGTTACTAAGTACTGCCAATTATATTTCCGCAGCTTCTCTCACATCTGTTTTCCCATTTCCACTGTAATCAAGCCAAAATAACAGTATAGTGATTTGGTTGCTTGGAATGGGAATGAAGATGGTGGGCAATTTTCTACTCTAGTTTTAGTCTGGTCTTGCTCCCAAGGTGATTTGCATATTATCTCAAGAATAAAAGAAGTTAAATGTAAAATTTTTACCTAAGTTCTACTTTGCTCCTTTTCACTTTTTATGAAGTGAAATTCTCAGCATGCTTATAGATTTCTCCAAGGGTATTTATATGAGTTAAAAATACTTTTTTGACCATAACTCAAGTTAAAATTTTTTACTTAAGCATTTTACTAACAGGCTGCATGGGTGGCTCTAGAAGGGACCTGAAATCATAAAAGAGAAAAATACTACTTGGAACTATGATGGTTTAAAAGATCTGACAAAGCCCTTTATGGAAAAGATGATACACAACAAGTAAAGGCCAGAAGATGGCCACAGAGAGCATTTAGCAGAGCTACCAGGTTGCAGCCCAATGATATCACCCAGGACAATTTCCAAGGGATTTTTAAAGGAAGTAAGCCACAGTGTTGGAGGCAGAAGTGTTCCAGAAAGGTGGCTGCTTTAGAAATATGAATTGTCCAGGCTATCCCCCTCCTTACAAGTTCACCAGTTACTCATATAATTTCTTTTGTCATATGCTTATATAAAGGTATTTTACTTTGAATTAACTAATTTGCTAGATTAAGAAATGTGCCCCTATGCCAAGATAAAGTCAAAATGGTTATTATTTAGATATAAGGGATAATACTATAAGCAAATCAGAATAGTCTACCTGTTGGTTCTATGGAGAAGGGAAGAATTTATGGCCAAAGACGAACTAGAAAACATTATGAAATACAAAATGGATTATTTTAATAATATGAAATTAAACAGTTTTTGCACAAACAAAGCCAGTACAGCCAAGATCAGAAGGGAAGCAGAAATCTGGGAAAAAATTTTTAAGCCAGTGTTTCTGATAAAGGCCTCATTTCTCAAATATAGAGAGAACTGACTCAAATTTATAACAATACAAGTCATTCCTTAACTGATAAATGGTTGAAGAATATGAATAGACAATTTTAGATGAAGAAATTAAAGTCATTTCTAGTCACATGAAAAAATGCTCTTAATCACTATTAATTAGAAAAATGCAAATTAAAATAAATCTGAGGTACCATCTCAGACTTCTCAGATTGACTAAGATGAAAAGATAATGATAAAAGTTGGAGGGAATGTGGGAAAACTGAAACACTAATGCATTATTGGTGGATCTGTGAAATAATCCATTCATTCTGGAGAGAAATTTGGAATTATTCTCAAAGGATATATAAACTATGCATGCCCTTTGATCCAGCAGAGTCTCTGGGTCTATATCCCAATGAAATAATAAAAAAGGGAAAAGACCTATAGATGCAAAAATGCTTATAGCAGCTCTTTTTGTAGTGTCAAGGAACTGAAAATTGAGTGGATGGATGCCCATCAGTTGGGGAATGGCTAAGTTATGGTATATGATGATAATGGAGTATTATTGTTCTACAAGAAATGATAAGTAAACTGATTCCAGAAAAGTCTGGAAAGACCTATGTTCACGTGAACTAAGCTGAGTGAAGTGAGCAGAGTCAAGGAAAACATTGTACACAATAACAACAAGATTATGAGATGATGAACTTGGCTCTTCTCAACAATGTGGGGATTCAAGGCAATTCCAATCACTTGGGATAGAAAATGCCAATTGTATCCAAAGACAGAACTGCGGAGGCTGAATGTAGTTCGAAGCATACTATTTTCACTTTTTTGTTTGTATTCTTTCTTGTAGTTTTTTTGGTCTGATTTTTCTTGCACATCATCATAAAATTGAAAATATGTTTATAAGGATTGTATATATATAACCTTGTTGTCTTGGAATGAAGGGAGGTAAGGGAGAAAAATTTAGAACACAAAGTCTTATAAATATGAATATTGAAAACTATCTTTATATATATTTTGAAAAATAAAATACTATTGGAAAAAAAAGAAATATATCATTATACAATTATAGGCTGTGACTTTGGTGGATGCTGGCCTCCAATGGGTCTTGAACCTGGGGTACCAATTAGACAGGTCCTATGTGATGCATTTGTGGTGTACTTTTACTATCTACCTAGATAGCTATCTACTTGCCTTGCTCTAATATATACTTTATACTGTTATTTGAATAATCTTCCTTATGCATAGTCCCATTTCTCATTGCCCAGCCAGAAACCTTCAAAAGTTCCCTAATTTCTACCAAGAAAAGTTCAACTACCCTTGGCAGCTTTCAAAACTACTGCACAATACAAAGAAATTGGAGTGTTATCTTCCTCCTTCCCATTTCCCCTGTTTTTTCTCCCTACTTCCATGCATTTATTCGTTAGTTTCAGCTATTGTAATGGCACTTGTTGCCTGATGTATTACTAAATTATTCTTTTAAGCTCAAATCAAATGTTACTTCCTCTGAAAAGATAGTTGGTCTATATCTAACCCTCTTCTCTATATTTATATATTCAGTACTACTGTTTGCCATTGCAGAATATTAGATAGAACTTAAAAATAATAGCTCATAAATGACTGAATAAAATAATTCTACAATGTTATAAGTAACATAAAGCATGCAAAGAAATTTGTAAAGTTTTATAAATGGTGCAATTTGTTGAAAACAGAGCCAGAAAACAATCTACACTTATTTAAAATGGAAAAAAATGTATATATGGATATAGAATGGACAAAAACAATGAAAAGGAAGAATTACTAGGGAAATACTGTATACTGAAATTAATTTTAAAGTGTAAATTTTATGATTACTACAGAAATGTTGTAAACAGAAATTAATTTTAAGTGTAAATAAAACATAGTAATTATGTTTAATTAGTTTAGTTTTTTTTAAAAGTCAAGACTATGATAAAAACACTTCTCAGCATCCAGTAGAGTGCCAGGCCTGAAGTCAGGAAAATATGAGTTTGCACCTAGTTTAAGACATTTACCGAACTATGTGACCTCTGACAAGCCACTTTATCTGTTTGATACCTTATCTGCAAAATGGGGATCATAATAGCACCTATCTCTCAGTATTGTTATGGGGATCAAATGAGATTAATAATTATAAAGTGCCTGACACTGTTCTAAATGTTATATAAATGTTAGTTATAATAATAATAATTATTATTACTAAATTTGATTAAAACCTATAAGCAAAGTGTTAGAAGAGACATTAGGAATTATTGGTGCAATGCCTTCATTCATGGATGAGAGAGGGGTTATGATTTATTTAAAGACAAATAATGAGATAGGCAACAGCAGAGCCAGGATAAAATCCAGGCTAATAGAAACATAGGATTGTATATAGGTCAAGAACTAGAAGTAATTTCAGAAACCATCTAATCTAAATTTCTCATTTTATAGAAAAGGAAACCAAGGCCAAGAAGAATTAAATAATTGGCCCAAGATCATAAATGTCAGAGGCAAGATCTGTTTGTTGTTTTTGTCTTTTTTAATGTTTTAATATTTTTATTTTCCAGGACTTATATGTGCAATAATATTTGTAGCAGTCCTTTTTGTAATGGCAAGGAATGGAAACGGAGAGGATACTCGTCAGTTGGAGAATGGCTGAATAAGTTATGGAATATTATCGTTCTGTAAGAAATGACCAGCAGGATGATTTCAGAAAGGCCTGGAGAGACTTACATGAACTGATGCTAAATGAAATGAGCAGAACCTGGAGATCATTATACACTTGAACAACAATACTATATGATGATCAATTCTGATGGACATGGCTCTCTTTCAACAATGAGATGATTCAAACCAGTTCCATTTGTTCAGTGATGAAGAGAACCAGCTACACCCAGAGAGAGAACTGTGGGAAATGAGTGTAGACTACAACATAGCATTTCCACTCCTTCTGTAATTATCTGCTTACATTACATTTTTCTTCTCAGGTTATTTTCACCTTATTTCTAAATCTGATTTTTCTTGTGCAGCAAGAAAACTGTATAAATATGTATACATATATTGTAATTAACATATAGTTTAACATATTTACCATGTATTGGACTACCTGCCATCTAGAGGAGGGGGTGGGGGAAAGGAGGGGAAAAGTTGGAACAGAAGATTTTGTAAGGATCAATGCTGAAAAATTACCCATGCATATGTCTTGTAAATAAAAAGCTATAATAATAAAATAAAATAAAATAAAATAAAAAAAGAAACAATTAGCAGGATGATTTCAGAGAAGCCTGGAGAGACTTACATGAACTGATGCTAAGTGAAATGAGCAGAATTAAGAGAACCTTTTTACACAGTAACAAGATTATGTGGTGATCAACTGTGATGGACTTGGCTTTTTTCAAAAACGAGGTGATTCAAGACAATTTCAATACATTTGTGATGGAAAGAGCTATCCATATCCAGGGAGAGAACTATGGAGACTGCATAATATTTTTATCTTTTGTTGTTACTATTTGCTTGTTTTTTTCTTGCTTGTGTTTTTTTTTTGCCCTTTTGATCTAATTTTTCTTGGGCAACATGAAGAATATGGAAATATGTTTAGAAGAATTGCACATGTTTAACCTAAATTGGATTACTTGCTGTCTAGAGGACAGGGGAGAGGGAGAAGAAGGGAGAAAAAATTGGAATACAAGATTTTGCACAGATAAATGTTTAAAACTACCTTTGTATGTATTTGGAAAAATAAAAAGCTGTTAATATTTTTATTTTCCTCAGTTACATATAAAGCCATTTTTTACATTTGTTTTGAAACTTTGAG
This sequence comes from Sarcophilus harrisii, assembly GCF_902635505.1. Taxonomy (NCBI): domain Eukaryota; kingdom Metazoa; phylum Chordata; class Mammalia; order Dasyuromorphia; family Dasyuridae; genus Sarcophilus; species Sarcophilus harrisii. The sequence continues at coordinate 346,332,762 of NC_045426.1, forward strand.
CTCCCTTCCTCTCCATCCTCCCCCCACACTGAGAAGGCCCATGTGAAGTTGTGCAAAACATTTACATAAAAATCATGTTGTAAAAGAAAACATAGATCTCTATCCTTCCCCAAAATAATTCTTAAGAAAAAAAATAATAAAAAGAAAAGTATGCTTCAGTCTGTATTGAGACACAATCAATTCTCTTTCTATGGGTATGGATAGCATTTTTCATCATAAGTCCTTCAGAGTAGTCTTGGTTCACTGAGAATAGTAAAGTCATTCACACCTGATCATTCCACAACATACTTTGTTCATAGTATATTTTACTTCAGAGGCAAGATGTGAACCTAGAACCTATGACTCCAGAGTTCTTTCTATTGTGCCCACTTTTTGCAGGGGGCTCTCCCTTGAAGGATATTTGTTGGACAACATTGTAAAGCAGGAGGCTTTGAGAACCACTCAAATGGCACTCTTAGGGGGAACTTTTACATATTGCAGTTGTGAAGGGTCACTCACACTTTATTAAATATGTTTATCCTAAGTAGCAACAAATAAAAATTAGTTGAATGAGATTAATTCATGTTGGAAACTTCATACTATCACTGTCTGCCATTGGTCTAAATGGTACCGAAAATAGCAAAGGCAGCAGTTACAAAAGAAAATATTCACCTTTTGCTTCAAACTTGCCGATGAGCTGGGCCCCCAATGCCATTGCAACATTTGAGAAGAGACAGGAAGATAACTTCTGGTTGAGGGTCATCCAGTTATATCGAGGACCAATGAAGAAGTAAGGAATATATGTAAAGAAATAGAGAAAACCTCCTATGGCAGCTGCCAAATTGGCTGCAAATGGGGAAAGAAAGAGAAAGAAATTAAGCAATGTTACAAGAACAGAAATACAAATACTTCAAAATAACAAGAGCTCTGTACATCTATCAAGGTTTTTAGAAAGAATCCAATCTTTCACTTAAGAAGTAAACTGAACCTTTTTTGGAAGTTAATCTCCTATAATTCAATAATCAAGAAAATTTATAACACAAAAAAGAAGGAAAGCATTTCTGTTTAAGAGAGTTGTTTCATGATCTCTTGTTGATTAAATTAAACACATATTACTTATAAGAAGATCATACTGGCAAATTTCCATCTTACCTTGGACAATACTTAGAAATCTTATTCACCTCTCAAAGTCTCTTTATAGCATATTCCCCACAGGAAATCTTTCCTCTCCAGTCCTCAATTATTTTCCTCCTCTCCTCTCTTGCTTAAGCCTCACTACATGTAACATCCTATTTCACAAAAAAGGTTAAGACCACCTCCTATGAGCTCCCTAGTATTCCATAAGTTTTGCATCTATAGAAATATTTTCTTCTTTCTTTCTACTCTGAAGTAGAGAATATATATAAAGAGACTATGCCAATATGATCCTTCCTTCTGCTGTCAAATTTCTTGAATGAGTGCTCTAGACTGATGTCTTCATTTCTTGACTACAAATTTTTTAATAAATTCCTTACAAATGGACTTCTATGGCCTCAACTTTATTCAAGTAACTTAAAAACTTTATTCAAATAATTTAAAGGCAACCACCTGAAAGACAAATTAAATTTATTCCACTTGTCACCAAATGGTAGAACTAGGAAAATGAGTGAAAAACTAAAAGAAATAAATTTAGGCTTGTTTTAAGGAAATATTTCCTACTAATTAGAGCTAATTCAAAATGAAAAGGGCTGCCTTAGAATGGCAATGTCAAGATTTTTTAGGTGGGGAGCTTTATTTAAATGTACAGAAAACATAATTCTAGATAGGTGGGTAGGAGCAATATTTCAATATCTCATCCTGGGTAGGTTAGGGTAGGGTTTTTTCCTTGCCCTAAAAATATTGAACCATTTTCCAGATTTAATTGGCTAAATGGAGGAAGACTTGGGCTGCTGTTACAGCTTCTTGTTTGTACTCTAGGGAGCCAGGACAAGTTTGGAGCTCTTCCTTTAGGTTTAGGACAAAAGATCAGCTGTATGACCAACAGAGTCACAGAAAAACTGTATTCAACTGAATCAATTGTATCTTCAATGAATATATACTTTAATAGGAAGTTTTTAAGAATGAAATTCTCAAGACAGAAAGAAAAACTATTCTGATTAGGAGGGGAAAAAAGTTATCTTAAGGGATCTAATGGCTGTTAAACTCACCAACCAAATTTTTAAGTCATGTACTAAACTGGAATGGATTAGATACACAATATTCAGAAGCAAACATAGTAATATTATGTTTGAAAAACTTAAAGGATGAACTATTAAGCTAAATTTGTTATTCTGTCATTATTTCACAGAAACAGATCTCTCACCATACCACCTATCAAATTGGAAAAGATAACAAAAAAGAAAAATAAAAATTTTTGGAATGGCCATGGGAAGACATATCCTGATGCACTACTGGTAAAATCTGGGCTAGCCATTCTGGAAAGCAATCTGGAAGTGTGTCCCCAGTCATTAAACTCGGCATCCTCACTTGTCTCAGAGATGCTCATATACAAAAATATTCATAGTAGGTTTTTTTTTTTTTGGTTTTAGCAAAGAAGTGGAAACAAGGCGGGAGAGTGCCCATTACTTGAACAATAGATGAACAAATTAGGGTATGTGTATATAATGAAATATTATTGTACCACAAAAAATGATAAGAGGGATAGTTTCAGAGAAAGCTGGCAAAATCTGTATTGAACAGATGTAGAATGAAGTGAGAACATAAAGTATTAAAAATACTATAAAAGATAAAATAATATCATTTATTTTTACTTGAAATTAAAGATTTCATTAAAAACTGAATACTCAATATACATAAAAGCAATTCAGTTTTCATAGTGATTTTATATATTTTAATTTCAATACATAAGATGTCAACATTTTTCCAGTTACTGCTCTCAGTCCTGCTCTCAGGACTCTCAGAAGAATTTTTAAAAGATCATTTTAATGATATGAAGTTGCAAACTTTTTCAACATACAAAATCAACATAGCTTATATAAAGAAGGAAACTGCCAATTGAAAAAAAAATCTCTTTAAGAATCTGATGTCCAATATATAAAGGGAATTATTACAAATATATGAGATCAAGAGTTAATCCCCAAAACACCAATGGTCAAATTATATGAACAACTCATAAAAGAATAGCAAACTATTAATAGCAAAATGAACAACTACTCTGGATCCCTCATGATAAGAGAAATGTAAATCCAAACAATTCAGAGGTTTCACCTCACACCCATAAATCTGGTAAAAATGAAAACAGATAGAAATAGTCAATTCTGGATTAGTTGTAATATGATAGGCTGTGAATTGGTTCAACTATTCTGGAAAGCAATTTGAAGTTATAAAAAAGATTAAAATGTTCATACTCTTTGATCCAGAGATCCCTATGCTAAATACCCCAAGCAGGTCAAAGAAAGACAGGTTCCATATACAGTAACATTTTTGTTGTAATGAATTGGAAACAAAATAGGTACCCGTCAACTGAGGAATGGCGACATAAACTATTGTACTTAAATGCAATGGAATATTACTGTGCCATAAGAAACAATAGTACATATAAAGAATTCAGAGAAATTTGGGAAGACAAATTACTATTGCAAGATGAAGTGTGCAGACAGGAAAATAATGCACAATAACCTCAAAAATGTAAACAGAAGGAATAAGAAAACAATGCTGAATATTGTGTGATGTCATAACAGCCAAGTTAATCTTTACAAGAAGAATTGAGAAAATGTACCTCCCTCCTTTCACAAGAGGACCATGGATATGGAAAGTTCTATGTGATATTTAACTCAGGTGATGCTAGTTTTGCTAGATTGTTTTTTTCTTTTGCTTTCTTAATTTTTATTATAAAGGAAGACTCACTGTGTAGTGAAAGTGGGAAGGATTATATCTGAGAGAAGAACATATAAAAACAAAAGATCCATTTTTAAAAAAAGAACAATTGCATCAACTTGACCTCATTTCCTTTCACAGTGTTATCAGACTAACAGATTAAGAAAGCATTGTGGATAATGCTTTTTCTAAATTTTAACCTAAGCATTTGACAAATTCCCATGGAAAATATATAAAGATGTTGGCTAGATGACTGCATAAATAAAGTATATTTGGAACTGGATGAATAGCCCAATACAATGAAATTCATTAATGGTTTGATGTTGACATGGAAACAAGGCTCCAGTGGACTGCCCCCCAGAGATTATGTGCTTGATTCCATGCTGCTTCAAAGGTTTATAAATGAATCAGATAAAGGCATAAATGGACTGGTGAATAACAAGGATCCATAAAGCTCCTGACAGGCTAGATTGTTGAACTAAATCTAAAAAGATGAATTTTAAATAAATGCAGATATATAACTGGTCTTAAACATGGGCTTGAAAAAAAAATACACCATATAATCTACCCAGTATAAAATATGGCTTGAGAACAGTTTGACTGAAAAATCTGAGGAGGATTAGTGCAAACTTCAATGTGTCAGAAATATGCTATAGTAGCCAAGAATAGGCTGCATTATGAATAATGAAGTGATGGTTACACTGAATTATGGTTTGGTTAATTAATAAATTAATAAGTATTTATGAAGGCATTAGGTTGGGGATAGAAATAAAAAAGGAATGAAACAATCCCACTCCCAAGGAGTTTACATTCTATCACATGCTGAATACCACCTTTTAGAAAGGACACTGATAAGCTGGAGACTAGGCCAAGAATGGCAATTACAATAGAAACCATTTGAATTTATACTCTTAAGAGTTGGTTCAAAGAGCTATGGATGCTTAGTCTGAAGAGGAGAAGCCACAGAAGGATGTGAGAGATTTCAGGTATCTGAAGACCTGTAATGTACAAAGGGAATTAACCCCAAAGGGTAAAATTAGCAATAATGGGTAGAAGTTGAAGAGAAGCAAATTTAAACTTCTTTTAAGGGGAAAAAAAAGCTAATCATTGGACTCTACTTCATTGGAGGTCCTCAATAAAAGTTTAAATCACTGCTTGTTGGGTATGGTATAGAAATGATTTTTCTTCAGTTATGGGGTACTGAATTCCATGATCCTATAAATAAATTAACTTCAAATTCCTTTTTTGTTTTCAATCTATGATCCTATGATCAAGAGAATATGATTATTTTTCTTCAACTTTTGAGATGTTATCATTCATAACCATATATGAATGAAAATTTTGCTCTGGAAGAACTGAATGATCCTTGACCATCTCAGCTTTTTGTATATGAATACCTCAAGTCATAGGGATTCTGTAGAGAAGGGGACCCTCACAAACTCATTTCCACCATATCTATGGGACATACGACTTTGATGGATTAGGGTTACCAGACTCATTTTACCTTTATTGAAGAAGGTGCTGACCATAAAACTGAAGGAGATGGAAGAAATGGCAAAACACGTCAGAAAGACAAACACCAAAGATGGGTCACTGTTGGTGATCACAGCAATGTCCTCTTCTATCTATAAAACATTCATTATACCTATTTAGTCATATAAGCAGCAGTATACCAATTTTATATAATCAAAATTCTCTATTTTCCCTTTTATGATCCCTTCTGTATCTTCTTTAGTTAGTTCTCTCCCTAGCCACAGGTGTAAAGGAACCCATCCCTTTATTCTCCTGAAATTTTTTTGTGTTGTGAATTTTTATATTTAGACCATGTATTTATTTGTAGCTTGTTGTGTTATAGAGTATACATTGATGGTTGTTGGTGTGTATCTAATTCCTACCAAATTGATTTCCAGTTTTCCTAAAAGTTTTTGTCAAATAAAGAGTTCCTGGGCTTATCCTAAGATATAGCTTAATTCAATACTACACTATTGTGTCTGATTGTTTGGGGGGTCTTTCCTCTTTTTTAAGCAGGACTAAATAGTTCTGATGATCTCTGTTTTATAGTATGATTTGAGATCAGGTATTAATAGCCTCTCATTCATTCCTACTTTCTTTTTACCACTTCATTACCTTTTCCCCTTCAGATGAATTTTGTTATTTCTTTGTCTCATTCTATGAAGCAGAACTTGCTAGTTTGATTGGCAAGACATCAAATCTAGAAATTAATTTAGGTATATCACCAATTTTATCTATGGTCCAACCATGGACAATTAATATCTTTCCAAGTATCTAAGTTTTTCTTTATTCCTTTATAGATTATTTTATAGTGATAGTTATCATGTTGGTGGTTTAGGTTCCAGTTATTTTCTGTATTTTGCAGTCATTCTGAATGCAATTTTTTTTCTGTTACCTCCTGCTGGGTTTTGATAGCATTATGAAAAAATATTGATGATTTTATGAGTTTTATTTTATATTCTATTACTTTAATGAAGCTACTCATCGTCTTAAAGAACTTTTTTGGTTCTGTTACTAAAATTCCAGTCATATGTATAAATAATGAAAAAAGGAGATAGGATAGAAAGCATAACATATCATTTAACATTACAGTACCATTATTACAACTAATTTCTACTTAAGTAATTGTTTCCTGAGAGACATAACAAATAATATAAATAAATGTTGTTTATTCAACATCTACTATGTCCTAGGCCCTGTGTCAGGTGCTGAAGATACAATACAATAGTGAGGAAGTTTCTCAAGAAACTTCACCTCAAAAAGCTTACAGTCTATAAGGGGGAGAAACATTCATAGATAAATACAAGATATACATAAAATATATAATGATTGCAGTGGGAAGAGGGAAGGGATAAACCATTGTTAAAATTAAGAAAGGCCTCTTGAAGTAAGTGGTATCGGAGTTAAGTCTTGAAAGGAACTGGTGGTTCCAAGAGGCAGGTGTAAGTACAGAGGGTACTTTAGGCAGAGATAAGGTACAGAAGAGGGGAAATGTCCTTAGGGTAAGACTAAGTAGTCTTATCTGGGGGAACATAGCATGCATGAGGTAGAATCATGCATAATCAGATCAGAAAGACAGGCTGGTACTAGCTGTGAGGGCTTTTAATGACAAGGAACCTCTAAAACTTCTTGGACAGAGGTCAGAACACACGGCAGCTTTGTGTGGAAGGTGGATTAGAAAGGGTACAGACTACATGAGGTAAGGTTAAGAGGCTATTACTTTGAGAATAATGGTTCAGGAGAATTCTCATGATATCCTATAAGGAGAAGCTAGCTACTAGTTACTAAAAAAATCTCCTTAAAAAGGAAAAGAAAAAATAAGACCAAAAGGTTTGAACATGTCACAGGAAAATTTTATAAACAGGAATTTATCAAAACTCTATTATATATTTTTAAAAGGTTATTGTAATAATCCAGGCAAAAAATGATGAGGGTGTGTACTGGGATAGTTCTATATAAGTAGAGATAAGGGACAGATGCAAAAGATGTTGAGAAGGTAGAATTTAAAAAAGACTTGTCCACTAATTTGATATTAGGGATGAATGAGTGTGAAGAGTCAAGGAGGACTTTTAGAATGCAACCCTGAGTGACTGGAAGAATTATGACATATATATATATTTTCAGTCAACTATCCCCTTTATCACCACTGGGTCCAAATGAAATTTTCCTCCCAATAAGCAGATTCAAAAAAATTGGAGAAAACCAAATACTTGCCTTGACACAGAAAAGCACAGTCATAAAAAAGACAGTGAAAAGTAGGAGTAAGAAGAATGTAAGGAACCAAGCACTCCAGTGAAGCCAATTGCTGAGTCCCATGATGCGCATGTACTCCTGTGAAGGATGACAAAGAAACCAAACATTACACTCTGCTATTTGGTTAATATGGAAAATGCTTCCTTTAATCCTAAGGAAGACTAAGATGAAGGTCTCTATCATGCTTCTTTCTATCTTTTGTTTTAGCTGGGCAATTAGAGTTAAATGACTTGCTCAGGATCATACAGCTGGTAAGTGTCAAGTGTCTAAGGCTGGATTTGAATCCAGGTTTTCCTGGTTTGAGGGTCTGTGCTCTAATCATTGTGACACTTAGCTGCCCTGGTGCTTCTTTATATTTAAAATCTAGAATGGGGGGGAGGAAGAGGCAATTTTATTTTAATGTTTATATGTAATTATATCTGCAATTAGGAGAGAAAAAGAAAAATGAAGACTATTAATGGCTATATGACTTTTAAGAATACAGGTAGGTTTACCTCTTTTTAAAATTTTAATTTTTTTATTAAAGCTTTTTAATTTTCAAAACCTATATTTAGATAATTTTCAACATTCACCTTTGCAAAACCTTGTGTTCCAAAATTTTTTTCCTCCCTCCCTCCACCCCCTTCCCTGGTTGGCAAGTAATCCAATACATGTTAAACATATGCAATTCTTCTATACATATTTCCACAATTATCACACTGCACAAGAAAAATCAGATCAAAAAGGCAAAAAATGAGAAAGATAAAAAATGTAAGTAAACAACAAAAAAGTGTAAATATTATGTTGTGAACCACACTCAGTTCTCACAGTCCTCCCTCTGGGTGCAGATGGCTCTCTTCATCACAAGACCATTGGAATTGGCCTGAATCACCTCAGAACTGAAAAGATACACATCCATCAGAATTGATAATCACATAATCTTGTTGCTGTGTATAATGTTCTCTTGGTTCTACTCACTTCCTTTAGCTAAATCATCCTGCTGATCATTTCTTATAGAACAATAATATTCCATATAACATTCATATGGTAGGTTCACCTCTTAAAGTAATTCACTTTTTTAAAATAGGAAAAAAAAACCCTCCAAAATCAAGGACATTATATAATGATTTAGTACTTTTTGCTTCTTAAAGATTTTAACATCTGCCATTTTATTTCGCTCTGTAAAACAGAGCATGGATCATATAAATTTAATAGAAAACAGAAGCACAGAGAAGTGTGTGTGTGTGTGTGTGTGTGTGTGTGTGTGTGTGTAAAAACTGGTGCTTCTTGAGGAAACATTTGATGTACACAAAAAATTCTGAAAACTTTTCTATCAGGCCATGCTATGAAATGTGAATTTCCCCAAATGAGCATATTCTTGTCATTTCAAGCATAGAAAGGGAATGTCTGGGGTTTCCACCATATCTCAAACCACAGAGCAGTAAAGAAACAGGAAGTAGATTTATGGAATCGAAAGAATCAGAAGGTAGCTTAGGGGTCGTATAATTTAACCTTTTACTCGGTGTAAGAAGCCTCTCTACTATCTCACAGGCAAGTAGTTAGACAGCAACCACATTACCTTAAAGAACATCCCAGTTTGTTTCTGGACAACTTTTAAATAGGCTTAATTGAATTCAATATTAAGTACCTCCTATTACGCAGTAAATATAAATGGCACTTACTGTACCAGCATATAAAGAAGTGCCTCACAAATGTTTAAAGTCTAATGTAGGGAGTGAATTACAGATACCCTAAAATATGAATTATAAAATGCTATATGCATTGAAAAGGCATAAAGTGCCAAAACAGATTCTTAAGAAATTCTGCCTTTCTAATACTCAACCCATTGCTCCTAATTCTTGCCTTTTGAAGCTACATAAAACAAATCTGATATCTATTTCATATAATTAACTTTCAAAAAATTTAAATATCGGATGCCCTGTCCAGTATGGTATCTTGAAATCTTTTTTTTCCCCAAGCCTAAACATTTGCAGTTTCTTATGAATTTTTTTAATTAAAATTTTTAATTACAAAAACCTTTTTTTCTCTCTCCCTTTTTTCTCTTCTCATCCCAATGGAAAAAACCTAGCAACCTTGTAACAAATTTGCAGAGTCAAGCAAAACAAATTCCCACACAACCATATTTGAAAAACATGTCTCATTCTGCTCTATGAAATCATTACCTCCCTATCGGGAAGTGGGTATCATTCTTTATCTTTAATACTTTGGGATCATGGCTAATCATTGCAATAATCAGAATCCTTATATCTTTTTTATATTTTGAACACATATTTGGGGAATGACTTTTGGTCTAAAATATTTTTGTTAGTTGGCTATATATCTTGGATATCTATATATGTTGGATACCAATACTATATATATCCTGGATACCAAATTTTAAATCTGAGAAATTTAATACAAAGATTTTTTTGTACTAATTACTAGATTACAATAAGTTTACATCTTTTTTCTTTTTTATAATAACTTTTCAATATAATATATAATATAATATAATATAATATAATACTTTTTCAAAACACATGCAAAGATAGTTTTCAGCATTCACCCTTGCAAAACTTTGTGTTCCATATTTTTCTCCCTCCCACCTCCTTTAGATAGAAAGTAATCCAATATAGGTTAAACATATGCAATTCTTTTATCATGCTGCAAAAGAAAAATCAGATCAGAAAGGAAAAAAAAAATGAGAGAAAAAACCAAGCAAACAAAAAGAAGAAAATACTATGTTGTGATCCACATTCAGTCCCCATAGTCCTTTCTCTAGATCTGGATAGCTCGATCACAAGTCAATGGGAATTGGCCTGAATCATCTCATTGTTGAAAAGAGCCACACATCCTTAACTCTTTCAAAGTTATTTAACTTTACAATGTTTTTTACTGTATAAGTTATTTTTCTGGTTCTGCTCACTTCACTTTGTACCAGTTCATACAAATCTTCCCAGCTTTCTCTAAAACTGTCCCTTTCATCTTTCCTTATAGTTCTAAAGTATCCCACTATATCCACATACCATCATTTGTTTAGATATTCTCCAACTATTGGGTTTCTAGTTCTCCTTGGTTTCTAGTTCTTTGTCACCACAAAAAGAGATGCTATAAATATTTTTGTATACTTTTGTTCTGTGATCTCTTTGGGGATCCATCAGTGGTTACTTTGATAGGGTAACATGGCAGTTTGCAACCCTTTATCACCTTGGTCTGCCCTCTGTGCATGTACTTCTTGTTTATTAATATCCCTATCAAAAATGGTACTTAAAAGTTACCATGATATTTCATATGCAGTTTGATAAAGAAAATATCTTTTAATTGATTAATCATCAAACAATCATTTTTTTCCAAGTCCATACTATTTACAAGACACTGTATTATTCATTGGTCTTAAAAGAAGCAGCAAGACACATATCTACACAGGTATATAAAAATGTACAAAGCAGACATAACAAGAGGATGGGGCCAGGTTGCAAAAACTTTTAAATGGCAAACAGGAATTTACAGAGTAATCAGAAGTTACTAATATTTATCAAATAGAGGAATGACAAGGTTAGAACTGTGCTTTAGGGGGGAAAACATCTCTTCAAAGGAGAACTATTGCCTTTTATTATATATTTTTATGTTAATGTAACCACTATAATTTTTATTAATGCAAAATAAATTCACATTAGCTTTTGAGCCTGTCATATCATAGTTCCTTATATTGAGCTTCTGGAAGATTTATATAGTAATGGAAATAGGGACTAAATCTACGATTTCATTGGCATAGAAAACTCCTCAGGTAGGAAATTCCTATTACTAATGCAGTCTTAGAGGGTTATCTAGAACCCAGAGGTTAATAATTTGCTCAGGATCACACAGTAAGTATATATTTCTGATATATCCCTGATATCAGATACTTATCAGAGATATCTGATGCAATTGGTAATGCAGTGGATAGAGCCTTCTGGAGGAAGGGAGACCTGAGTTCAAATTTTGTTTCAGTTACTAGCTGTGTGATCCTGGGCTGTCACTTAACCTCTGGCCATCTCAGTTTCCTCAATAGAAAAAAAGGGATGATAATAACAACTATTTCACAGGATTGTTGGAAAGATCAAATGAGATAATAATTGTAAAGCACAGTGCCTGACTAAGTAGGTACTTAATAAATGTTTTTTCCCTTCCCTTCACCTTCCCTTTGATACAAAGATTTCTTTGCTATGTACTTCCATTCTGATCCATTTTGTTTTTGTTTTTGTTCATACAAAAGCTTTTCAATTTCATTTCATCAAATTATCTTCTTTGCCTTTTGTTATTGACTCTATTACCCTCTTGTTTGATTAAATTTTTCTACACCTGTGAAAGATAGTATCTGTACCTATCTTATTTTAAGATATGACCTTTAATATTCAGGTTATGTATCCATTTTAAGCTTATTGTGCTACATGCTTTAAGCTGTTGGTCCAAAACTAATTACTTTCAAATTGCTTTTCAGTTTTTTCAGCGATTTTTGTCAGGTAGAGAGTTCTTACATGGGCAACTTATATTCTTGGGTTTACTAAACATTGAGTTACAGAAATAATTTCTGATTCATACTGATTTAGTTTAGCATAAGAAGATTTCAACAGAACTGCAAATTACTACATATGGAAACATGCAAATTATTAATATAGAAATGTAAATTAAAATGACTCAGATGGGCAGCTAGGTGGTACAGTGGCTAAAGTATGGGCCCTATTGTCAGGAGAACCTGAGTAAAGAGATACTTGACATTTAATGAGCTGTGTGACCCTGAACAAATCACTTAATTCCGATTTACTGGCTAGAAAACCCAAAAATGATCTCAAAGTCATGCCCTACAAATTGGGAGATAAAAATTGAACTAGGACAATTAATATTCAAGGGGTTGACAAATTAACACAACCTTAATAATGTTATGAATTGTTTTTTAACTGTTCTAGGTTTCAATTTCGTAATTATGCAAGAAAAATAACTAATCTCTTCACATCCTTTGGCCCACTGGTCTCAAAAGTGAGCATAAAAACCCCAAGAAAGTAAAAGATAGGAACAGAGATGGTGGAATTATGAATACATCCAGCCATTCTGGAGAACAATTTGGAACTATGCTCAAAAAGTGATCAAACTGTGATCCCTTTGATCCAGCAGTGTTATTACTGGGCTTATATCCCAAAGAGATTTTAAAGAAGGGAAAGGGACCTGTATGTGCCAAAATGTTTGTGGCAGCCCTGTTTATAGTGGCCAGAAACTGGAAACTGAGTGGATGCCCATCAATTGGAGAATGGCTGACTAAATTGTGGTATATGAATATTATGGAATATTATTGTTCGGTAAGAAATGACCAACAGGATGATTTCAGAAAGGCCTGGAGAGACTTACATGAACTGATGCTGAATGAAATGAGCAGGACCAGGAAATCATTATTTACTTCAACAACAATACTATATGATGATCAATTCTGATGGACGTGGCCATCTTTAGCAATGAGATAAACCAAATCAGTTCCAATGAAGCAGGAATGAATTGAACCAGCTACATCCAGGGAAAGAACTCTGAGAGATGACTAAGAACCATTACATAGAATTCTCAATCCCTCTATTTTTTTCCACCTGCATTTTTGATTTCCTTCACAGGCTAATTGTACGCTATTTCAGAGTCTGATTCTTTTTGTACAGCAAAATAACTGTTTGGACATGTAAAAAAAAAAGATAGGAACAGAGAGCTAGTATATGCTAAAATATTTCCAAATATTTCAGTGGTAGTACAAGTCTGGAAGGGCAGGAACTATTTTTCTTTCTGCTTGTATTTACATTCCTGGCACTCAGCACTATGCCTGGGACATAGTAAATGCTTAATACATGACTTCTGACTTGACTTGGCTGCCCATCAGCTAGGGAACAGTTGAATAACCTACAACATATTGCATGCAATGCGGCAAATAAGAATTCAGAGAAATCTGAGAGAAATGTATGAAATGATACAGAGTAAAATAAGCAAAACCAAAGTCTGAACTATAAACACAATGACTATGACAAAATAAATGGAGAGATAAGCAAAATGAAGCCAAACTCTGAGTAAATGATAATAATAACACAGAACAATAATCTTATAATGATTAAAGCTATTACTTCCTCTTAGCAGAGAGTTGGGGGACTAACAAGTAGTAGAAAAGGTAATTTACTCTGTCATATAGTGTCACCATATTGGAAGTTTTGGATAGGCTGTTTTTCTTTGTTAAAAGGTGAGCCAAAAATAAAACAAAACAACAACAACAAAATAAATAAAAGGTGAGGTGCCTCATATGGCATGATTTCTAGGGCCTTTACTACCCTGTTTATTTTTTAATGAATTTCTATTTATGCCCTTCCTGGAAAATGGTGCATAGAACTGAACAAAGTTCTTAATATGTGATATAACCAGGGTAGAAAGAGTATAGTAGGATTCTCACCTCTCCTGTTATGGAACTGTTTCTCTTATTGTTGTCCAAGTTAGATCAGCTTTATTAGCTGCCATTTCATTGACTTGACTGATAATGAACTTGTAAGCCATTAAAATACCAACATTTTTTTGACAAGATAGGCTGTCAAGGCCATCTGTCTCCTATGCTATACTTAAGTTGATTTTTTGAACTCAAGTATTAGAACTTTATATTTATTCTTATTATTGTGGACAGCTTCATGTAAGAATAAAAATTATATATTTAGAGCTAGAAGGGGCATTAGGTGTTCCATGAGAACTTTGAGTTGAGTCTTGAGGAACAGTGGGGTCAAACTCAAATAGAAATGATTTTCAGGGACTGCATGTTGACTTGTAAAACAACAAATTAACATCATCTGTGTTGTATTTTTATTTATTGGGTTAAGCATTTCCCATTGACATGTGAATCTAGTTGGCTGCACTGAGTTGTGTCAACTAGCTAGAAATTTTACACTTTTGCCATAAATAAAAGATAAAAGCATACAAGGGAACATTTTACATAGCAACATTATGTAATGGTCAATTATGATGAACTTGGCTCTTTTCAACAATGAGATGATTCAAGGCAATTCCAATAGACTTGGGATAGAAAGTACCATCTGCATATAGAGAGAACTATGGATATTGAATGTGAATCAAAACACAGTATTTTCACCTTTTTTGGTCATTTTTGTTGGTTTGCTTTTCTTCTTTCTCATGATTTTTCTCCTTTTGATCTAATTTTTTTTGCATAGCATGACAAATATGGAAACATGTTTAGAAGAATTGCACATATTTAACTTATATCGAATTGCTTGCTGTCTTGGGAAGAAAGATGGTGGGGGAGAAAAATTTAGAACACAAGATTTTGCAAAAATGAATGTTATCTTTGCATGTATTTGGAAAAATGAAGTAGTATTTCAAAAAGGGATAAAGGTATAAAGAAGAATGAGAACAAGGAATGGAAAACAGTCTTTTTTAAGAACAGTAAAATGAGATAAGACTAGATAGGCATGTTAGGGAATCTCGAATGAATGTCAGCATCAGGAATTTAAATTCTCTTCATTAGGCAGTGGAGAGCCACTTAAGGTTTTTTAAATAGAGGAGAAATGTAATAATGGTGGTATATTAGGAAGATTCCTTGGGCAGTAGTTTGGAAGATGGATTGAAAAGGGAATCAATGGGAGACAAGCCAATTAGAAGTCTGTTATAATGGTCTAAACAAGAAGAGATGGAGGCCAAAATTAAGGTCATTGAAATAAAAATAGCTAACATTTATACAACACTTTAAAGTCTGCAAACCATTTTACAAATATTATCTCAGTTGATCCTCACAATGGCCTTGGAAGGTTAAGTACAAATGAGTTTTTTGGGGGGAGTATTTGGTTATTTTTGTTATTGTTTTTAAGTGGCTTGTCCAGCATCACACATCTAGCAAGTATCTCAGGCAGGATTTGAACTCGTATTCTTGACATTAAATCCAGCACTCCATCCCTGTACCACAGAGCAGCCTCTGAAGTAGAAATGAAGAAGAAGGGCCAGATACTAGAAAGATTGTGGAAGGTAACTGAATGGACATATGAGAATCAAAGATAACGCTAAGATTTAAGCCTGGGTGATAGTGATGCTACTAATACAGATGAAAATGTTATCCTCTTATTCATTTGTAGCTACTGTCCAAGTACGCGTATTTACTAAGTAATTCAATGAAAAACCTAAACTGTCAAACATGTAGCCTGTGACCTTCCAATTCAGATTAAAATATAAGTGGGAAATATGTAACCAAAAAATGCAATAGAACATAGTTAATGTATAGTTTTCTAAGTCAATATACAGCATTAGGGATCCTCAGGTCCAGTAGTGGTCTGGTTTTCATTTGGGTTTGACATTAATGGTCTGGACAAGTCATTGTTTCATCTATTTTGTGCTTCTCCTATGGATGGTCAGACCAGTTTCTTTTGTGATCATAACCCTTATTAAAAATTGATCTTTTTAATTTTGGCCCTTTGGTTCAACATGGTGAGTTATTTAAAATTTGTGCAATATATTAACTTTTCATCAAAGTTTTGCATCCTATGCATATTTGATAAGCAGGATTTCAATATCCTTCACCCAAGTTAAACAAGACAAAGTGCATTCATCCAGGTGACAGCAAGAGAGTCAAGTTTATAGCCCTACACAATGCCATTAAAAACTTCCTTCTGTTTAACAAACCAATCCATTCATTATTATTCTTTGGGAAGCTACTGTAGTTTGTCTTTTGTTCTTGAAGATAATCATGACACAAGGAAGATGTTGCCATGACATGCACTTGAATTGGATTTCAGTGAGCGAGGATAATCTGCCTTATCTCTCCCTCCAGAGTCCTCTGGGTCCTGTGGCCAGATATAGGTCAGGAGGACTAGAGATAGCCCTGCATGCAGTGGGGGACTTTAGCCTTTTTGTGTTAAGGTCTTTAACAGTTTGACTGAGGCAACCAATCATTCAGTGATTAGGACTAGGTAAGAAAGAAATGAGGCAAAGAATGGCCTTTTTTGCCTAGCCTAAAATAAATAAATAAAAAGGAATTAATTTGGGAGGGGAAGATCCTCAGGGTTTCTGGCTAAAACCCTGAGGCAATTCTGAGGCAATCAGGGCCAAAACAAACACATTATGAATCAACATAATTTTTTCCCCCATCTAATTCTCCTTTCATTTCCCTCCAATAATGTCATGAAAAATTTGGTCAAATGTGTTATTGAATTAAGGTATTTGAAATCAAGGTGTACAGTATTATCTTGCTCTGCCTAATTATACAATTGCAGATACTTCATATATAGTGCTCACAGTCATATATTCCTTGCCATAAATGTCAGGAGAGTAAACCAAAGGATGTGCAACCAGAAGATGCAGCCCTTTAGAGACTTGATCATGCTGGGATCTACTTTAAAGAGTTAGCAGAATCAAACTGCTCTAACCCTTTGGTCATTTGAATTAATGAACTCATGACATTCCATATTCTGAATTTTCTCAAATGTAGTGTTAAATGTCTCAAGTAACTTTCCTCATTCAATTTTCTAAAACTTTTTACTCAAATCATTTAAGATGCTCCTATGGTTTGTGCCCATTTGATATTTTCAAAATAATGGGCACTAACTTGAAGATAATTCCAAAAAAATAAAAGAATACCCCCAAATCTTTTTAATCAATAGCATTATTATTAAAGTATTATTAGATTAAGATTAAACTCCTTAAGAGACAGAGCAGAAAAACATTTTTTCTCCTTTTGAGCAGAAAAACATTCCTTTGAATGCATAAAATTCTAGTCTGTTAGTTAGAAAATCAATCATATTACTTTAGAATTATATCTCATCAACTACCTAATACTACCTTAAAATATTAATATCAATACCTATATCAATCTACCTATTGCAGCTAGAAGGCATAAGTGATACAGAGATCAGACGACTCATCTTCCTGAATTCAAATCTGGCCTTAGACACTTAATAAAGGCCTGAATCTAGGCAAGTAATTTAATCCTTTTTGTCTCAGTTTTCTCATTTGTAAAATGAGCTAGAGAAGAAAATTGTAAGCCACGTCCGTATCTTTGACAAGAAAATCCCAAATAGGGGTCACAAAGAGTTGGACACAACTGATCTGATGAAGCAACAAAATGAAACCACACATTTCTATATAATAAAACCACCTTACTGTTTAATTATATTCTAATGTTTTTGTTCTTCTGTTGGTATTAAATGTATTTACAATATAATCTCTAACTGTTGATACCTGAACAGCAGAGACAATATCCACCAATGCATAGCATTTTGCATAGTGCTACATCTAAGTATAAATACTTTATACATGTTTCCTGGCTTTCGATTTTGAAGGCTATGATTTGGGGTAAATCAATAATATAATATGACATGATATAACATAATATAACATAATATATATATATATATAATATAAATAATAATCTCTGGTTGCTGTGGAAGCTCTGCCTGAATAAGGCAGCTGGCGAGCTTCATCATGACTCTAGTAGCTCCGAAGTAACAGTTTCATGACAACATTTACAGAAGTTAGCTACATTCAACTTGTTACATACTTAAAAAATCCAAACAAAAAAAGTATTTACCTTCAGTTTTCTTTCCTTTTCTTGCACAATAGCACGGGTGATGGTGAGTGTGGAATAAGTAAAGCTCAGCATGAGCAGCAAGGGAAGCTGGTATTGGATGGCGATCAGAAAGGAGTCTGAAATGAATGGTGGGTATGGGAACCTCTTGGCAATAATGGTGACCTTCTCAAACAGTCTGGTTGTGGCAGCGCTTGCGTGGTATTGCATAATGGCTTTATCCACAGCATGCTGAACAGCCAGGAATCCTTCTTGAATGTACCCTAAACAAGAAAGGAAAGGACACCAAGCCCTGTGAGTAGAAGAGCAGGGGTACCAAGCAGCTAGCGCTCAGAGCACTGCCCACCACGCAAACAGAAGTATGAAGGACATCCCCACAATTCTCATAGTGAGGGATGGAGGGAAAGAATCACTTCTCTGGCCTTTCTACTGCTGGAAACCATTCCTGCCTCAATGATCCTACAAAGCAAATGTACACACAAAGAGTGGGACAGGAGCAAGCAGTAATATTTTCATCTCTACTTTTCTCCTTTATGTGAATGGTTTGACATGAACAGAACAGATATGACAGAACACATATAGATATAGATATATCCATAGATACATATCTATAGATATATAAATATAGGATAGACAAGATTATACCATAAAAAATGAATGTGATGGTTCCCTTAAACTCAACAAGCATTGATTAAGAGCTTTTCATGTGCAGGGTGCTGTAAGAGATAATGGGGATGCAAAGACAAATGAAAAACATTCCCTGCCCCCAAGGAATAAGCATACTAGGGGAGTAATATGATTGCTTCATTTAAGTAAATGTGTTCTAATTCGAGGCAGGACAGAGCACTCACACCTAAGGGATCCTAACAACTAGAAAACCTTTCCTGTACAAGATGGCACATAAAAGGGCCCTAAGTGCCAGAGTGAGGAAGCATGGTGGTCAGCCTGTGCATAAAGGTGGAATGCTAAGCTTGGGGAATGGCAGGCAGACTGGAACACAGAGTGCATGCGGAGGGACAATATGAAACAAGTCTGGAAAGCTTGCTACAAAGGGCTTTAAATGTCATGGCGAAGAGGTTATATTGTAGAATAGGGAGCCACGGAAGCTTCTTAAACAAGGTTGGATTTCTGCTTCTGGCAAATGTTTGCAAAGTGTACTGGAGACTGGAAAGTGTACTGGAGTGAGTCTGGAAATAGGAAGACTAGGAGGCTAGTGAAATAATACAGTAAGAGATGAGACAAGAGCTGACCTAAGGTAGTGGCTGGATGAGGGGAGAGAAGGAACAGGATTGCAAAATGTTGTAGAAATAGACCAGAAAATATGTAGCAATCTAATGGATAGGAGCTGGGGAGGTGAGCAAGTTAAGGAAAGTGGGCAAACCAAAATAAAATCCCTAAAATTCAAGATGTCTACTTCATCTAGCAGACATCTAGAACATTTATTACCTTATAACACTGTATCTTTTTACATGTTACATGAGTACACGTCTTCCTTGCTAAGACAGAACTTCTCTTGGTTAGTTCCTAGTTTAATTTCTCCTATACTTTTAGTGAATGTGGTATGTTCTCATTCTAGATTGTGAGCTCTACAAAGGCAGGAATTAGATCTTATCTGAATTTTGTATTTTTCTCATATCTCGTATTACTTCCCCCACACTGGTTTCTTAATGTTATTGAACTGAACTGAGTTAAGGCGGATGAAAAAACTGCTATTTTAAAAACAAACAAAAACTTTGCACATAGAATTCTCCTTACCGGGTTCTCCTCCATCAGGGAATGAAGGTTCCCTGGGTCCTGGGTTTGGGAAAAGTGGAAAGAGAGAGGTCGTGTGCCATCCTTCAATCTCTTTTGGAAAAAAGAGAGTCATCCCAGCCCACATATCATTCTTTCTAAAGTAACTGAAGCGCAGGTGGTACTTAACCTACAAATGGCAAATAAGAAACAAAATGTATTCCATGGCAACAAACATTTTTTTCATCTGAAACCTGAGAATAGATACTTTTTTAGGCAAAAAGACATTTTTGAGAAACTAGATATGAGTAAGTTCATATACAATATGAGCCCACATACAGTAAATGTTCAAGTGAGTAATGACTGAGTCAGAGAATGACAGTAATCTTGCCCTGAATCAAGTAGCAAATCCCCATATTAAGCTACCTAAGCCAGTCTCTCCATTGATCAGCAACACAAATGATCCCTTCTAGAAGCAGTGAATCACTGAGGCATCATGAATCATAAGTTAAATGGAATAAATGGATGGTCCCAGGTCCAGAATACAAGTATTACAAGGCTTTCAATGGCCAGCTATACAAAAATGTCCTCATTGCCTCCTAAAAAATACTGCATTTAATATGCTGAAAAATCACACTTAATTTCATCCTGACATGCCAGCTAGCTATTCCTCTCATGAATGGAAACATGCCATCCTGTGCCAGTACAGAGGCCTAGGAACCAATACACCTTTTAGCAAACTTACAGAGCTAGAAAGGGCCCTAGCCTCATAGCATTAGACAAGAAGTGCATTAAATCATTCTGTACTGACAATTGTTTCTTCAGAAGAACTTCACGAAAATCAAGGATGTTAGATACAAAGACGTTTGGAAGCAAGACAAAGATCTATCTGACTGAACTAAATGAAGGCAGAAAAATGGATAATGATTTGGAGGCTCTTTGGTTGAAAGCTTTTTTAAAATCACTGAAACCAACTACAACCATAATAATAATGTTAATAAATAAATACTTCCTTACCTCAAGTGGCAGGGGTTCCTTGTAATGATTGAAGTTGTGCTCAAACACAATACCAGCCAATACATTATATGAGTGATTATTAAACTTAATGTAATCTTCAAAATCCTTTTCTGAGGGAAGGCCACGAACTGTAGAGAAAACAAAGCCCAATGGTGAATATTCTGCATAAGATATTAATGTTCAATCATCCAAGGATTGGCCCATTTTATCCATTGCCAAGGGTGGCCAAACCTGTAAACTTCTCTCTGTTATTATAAAAAGGCCTCTTTTGGGACACAAGTTCCCTTCTCTCCTCAAGGGAAGATGAAATATAGTAGTGGCTGGGAAAGCAACCCAATTTATTAGATCGTAAACTAAGACTATTTTACTATTCCTTGCACAGACAAATATAGTACCTTGTATATAGTAGGATGCTAGATGTCTGCTGAATTAAACAAAATCAGGACTTGAATGCATTACACTAAATCAAGAATTGTAAAGGACCTTCCAGGTCATCTTGTGCAATCCATATCTGAAGCATGAATAACCTCTACAATATCCTTGTCAAGTGCTGACACACCTTCTGCTAGAAGATGTTCAGGAATAGGTAATTCATTTCTTCTGAAGACAGTCCATTTTGTTTCTGGACGGCCTGAATTATTAGGAATTTTCTTTTCATTTTTAACTAAAATTTGCCTCTCTAACTTCCACTCAAAAATTGAGGTTCTGCCTTTTGAGGCTGAGCGAAACAAGGCTATCCCTTCTTGCACATGGAATGGAATTTCAGCTCACATTCTAACATAAAAGATCACTGTTAGATCAAGGATTTCCTTCAAATGAAGAAATAAAATGAACATATCAGGCCCTGTGAACTACAGCTACAATTTCCTTTTGTGCATAGTAGTAGTCTTACAGAATTGGAATAGATATCAGGAGCTATCTAATTTGCCTTCCACTCCAATTATGAATCCTAATTTATAATATCTTTACTAAATATTTACTAATCCCTGCCCAAAGGCTCCAGTAAGAGGAATATGTATTGGTTCTTACACTGTATTAGTGAAGAACACAGTTCCTAAATATCACCAGTGGTCACTCTTTAAGCATGTCAGTTCTCTCCTCCCACCTTCCTTACATTTTCCCCTCATTTAAAAAATCTGGTATAAGTAGATTATATTATTTCCCAAAGAGAGTGAAGGCATTTCCTGCTTTTGAAATGCCATACCAAATGCCTATGAGTAAGACTGTCCTAAAAGCAAGGATTTGAAAGCACTGCTAAGGGTCAAGACCATTCAAAAATTCCTAATGCACTCAATTCTAGGGCAATGCCTCAGAAGGCCCATCTTAGGGAAGTCCTTTGAACAAACTACAAAGAGAACCTTGGTTTTGCTAAAAAAAAAAGATGTTCTTATTGTCACCTTATTGTCTTATTATTGTTATTTCTACTATTAAAAATCCTAGCATGTATTTATTGATCACTTTCTATGTGCAAATAATAATTGCTTGATTATCTCCCAAAATAATGGCATCCTTCCCAACTACTTTGCATTTCTTTCTTTACAAGGGAATCCATGCTTTATATTCTTCAGAAGACTTTCATAAACCTTCTCTCATTTGTTTTTTCTATGAGATTGAAAAGTAAGCTATGAACTATTACTTCCATTTAGCAGATTAGGAAATTTAAGTAAAATAAATGACTGACCCAAGACTATACAAGTTAGAGGCACAGCTATTATATTATGATTTTTTTTTAGTCCTAATTTTCTAAAACACATCAATCTACAGAGATCATCACCAAAAGGGACAAGTATAAAAAGCTAAACCTGAAGAGCTCTCTGATAAGACCATCTGATAATAAATTTACAAACTCTTATCTCCCCACACCATCTAACCTTTCATATCGATGACCAAAGTCTTTTTCACCATCTCTGTGATAGTCTTCACAGCTTCATTGTTGGAAGGAACATAAACTAGCTCCCATGTATCTTCTGGGGGAGGGAAGTTGAAAAACAAGGGCAGGTCACTGATGGGCTGGCCAGGGTATATGGTAGCATTGGGAATGTTTTCTGAGCGAATATTCTGGCGAAGCCAAATTAGTATCCCAGAAAATAGTAAGGGCAGGAGAATTTCCAAGACTGTTACTACAATCTTCCGTTTCTAAAAGAGAAATGAAATTCTGTATTAATCCAAAATAGAACACATATATAAAGCACCCTCTTGAGAATAACTTCCTCTTCTTGTCCCATGGCTGCCAGAAATACAGTCTGAACTGTCTAAAGAGATACAATCAAAACTGAATGAAATAATTTTCATTCATTATTGGAATAATTTTTCCCCTTTGTGTTATGTCCTGCATCCTATTTCTTACCACATGTATTTACCTTTAAGGTGTAATTCTTCCAGAGAAGAAGTGTAAACTGCCTGAACACAGCCATTCTTCTGTCCAAATGGGAAGCTCAATTCTATTCAGGATCAGAAAGAAAGAGAAACAGGGTTCAGAATAAACCTTTTAGTAAATCTTTTGATGGATATACTGAAAGGAAAAAATATCAGGGAAGAGAAAATCACTTTAATATAAATTACCCCTTCTCCTTGCATGGCTCCTCTTTTGTTCAAATCTTCACAAAAACAACAATGTATACACATAGGGAAAAATGCTCAAGACTACAAATTTTCTCGTGTGGCCTAAGAGAACCTTTGGAGTATAATGTTCCTTCTGTGTCATCAGTACACAAATCTGTCAGGGTGATTATTATTTTTTCTAAGAAAAATGCGCCTGAATGAAAAGAGAACCACTGTCTCACAGATTTCTCTTTGTGGTTTTTTTTTTTTTGGTAATGAGAGAGAATGGTTCACATCTGATTTGGTGTAAGAAATCCCTAACATGGAAAGTCCCTTCCTGAATGCAGATTTTCTAAATATAGTCTCTCTCTGTCCAACTTTCTACAACTGAAAGACCGAATGATTTGTCCCCAAGTCACAGAGCTAGTATGTGTTGCAGGCAGGACTTGAATTCATGTTTTCTTGACTTCTTGATCTACTTGATCTACTTTGGCATTTAGTCCAATAGCATACTTGATATATGGACTTTCTCAATATTACATTAATTAGAGAACAAATTTGTTTTATAGACTCAATCAATAAACAAGTGTTTATTAAGGACCTACCACATGTAGATTGGGCAGTCAGGTGGCACAATGGATAGAAGGGCTGCCCTGAAATCAGAAAGACCAGAGTTTAAATGGGGCCTGAGAGACTTATTAACTGTGTGACTTTGGGTAAGTCACTTATCTATTTGCCTGAGTTTCATCTGCAAATTGAGATGGGCAAAGAAATGGCAAACCACTCCAGTATCACTGCAGAGAAAACCCCAAACAGGGTCACAAGGAGTCAAGCATGAATGAAAATGACTGAATAACAATATAACATACAGGGTATGTAAATACAAATACAAAAGTGGAACACAGTTCCTAGTCCTCAAACAGGTAGGAAAAATATTCAGGTTTTTGGAATTTTGATCAGTCTTCTTTTTTTTTTTTTTTTCTCTATCACCAGGCTGGTTGAGTATAGGATCAGTGAAGTAATTGTGAGTCTTTTAAATCTGATTTGTATGTAAGGAGTTGGGACACAGGTGGAGGAGAAGATCTCCGAGTCAAGACTGCCTACCATATTATAAAGCTTTTCCTTGCTTTTTTAAAGACAAAGACGAATGGTCAGATGCTCCAAATCTTGATATCTAATTTCACATCTATTTTTCATATTTATTTGTTTGATTATTTTGAGATGAGGTTAAATTACATGCCCCAGAGTAATAGATAGTGTCTAAGACTGTTTTTGAATTTGGGTCCTTCTGACTCCAGGAATAGAACTTAGCTATTTTAACTCCCTCCAAATCTATTTTAAAGGCAAGTATTCATTGTTTATTTTATATCTAAGCTTTTTTTTCTACTCAAGCAGCTAATATCTTACTACAGGCCCTCATTACCTTTCAATTAGACCTTTGAAATGACTCCTAATTGATCTCCCTTCCTTAAAGCTTCTCCTCACTCCAAACCACACTGTAGCCAATGGGATTTTTCTTAAGTGCAAGTCTAACATGACTATTCTAACTCAATAAACTTCAGTGATGCCCTAATACTTCTAAAAGAAAATGTAAAATTCCTGTCAGATTTTTAAAGCCCTTCATAATTTAGTTTCATCCTATCTTTCGAGCCTCATATTTACTTTAGCCTCTTTCCCACACATACAGTCCAATCAAACTGGTCTTCTCTGTTCCTCAGTATGACTAACTATACCATATCTTGCCCTTGTCTTTGCACTGAGCATTCCCCAAGGCATGGAATGCATCTCTTCACCTGGGAACTCACAGAATCTCTCTTCCATCATGAAGTAATTTAAGTCTTTCTTGATTCTCCCAAAATAATGCAATCCTTCCCAACTACTTTGCATTTCTTTCTTTACAAGGGAATCAAGGTCACACAGACAATAAATGTCTGAGGTCACATTTGAACTCTAATCCTCCTGACTTCTGGGCAGGTGCTCTATTCATTGCACTACCTAGCTATCCCACTTTGCATTTCTTTTGCAATTATTCCATAGGTACATTTTGCCTCCCTAGTAGAATGCAGGCTCCTTGAGGGTAATTATTGTTATATTTTCCATATCTGGATTCTTCATCTATAAAATTAGGGAAGGGTGGGCCAGATGAACTTTAAGAGCCCTTGTGGCCATCTTGTGGCAAATAACCAATCAGTAGCAACAACAGGGATTGGCCATTTTAGTCCATTGATTTCTGATTAGTTTCTTTAACTATTAGCAAAGTCTAAATAAGACCTAGCATATATAACTTAGCAAATTTAATCCTTTTTTCTTGCCCCTTCAGAAAAAAAGATGCTAAGGCAATTTCAAAATTAAAAATTGGACACACCAATTTGTTTTCATTGAGCCTGAAGTCATCAGTTAGAGTACATTGTGTTAGGTGGGAATACCTGTTGGAAAACATGACATTACAGCAGAAAAAGGAAGGGAGGGAACTAAGTTCTATGTGCTTAGGGTATAGAGTCAGATGATGAGTAGACTTTTGAAAATTTCTATGTGGGGAAGAGAGAGAGAGCCTGAGGTTCCTCTGTTCATTTCCTGTAAAGATTTCACAACTCTGGAATTTTAAAACATGAACTAAATATATGTATATGATGTCTCAAGCTTTCAATAAAGAAGGCAGTATAAATGAACCCAGACAATCATGGTAGTTGCAAATCAAAGTCAATTTCATTCTTTTGGCTAGGTATATGGGGACTAAATGCAAACACAATGAAAAGTTTATGATAGAATTCAACTCAATTTAACAAAGATTTCTGAACATTTGAGGCACTGTGCTAGGTAATGAAAACAATAAAGATGAAATCTGAGTTGTATCATTAGGTAGTTATTTATTATTACTAAGGCATATAATCCATCAGAAGAATATAATTAGTAAGTCCTCCTGCATATTTCAAAATGCCTTTTTTTCTTAAAAAAACATGATTATTGATTTTCTATGGGAAAATAAACGATATTCTAATAATCAATACACAAAAAAGTTAATGTCGCATAGAAGTCATGCTGGTTCTTTTCTCTAGTATGTTCCTTAAGTTTATGCTTCTTAAAATATTTTTTACTTAAAATAGATCATTGCTAATAGCAGTAGAAAAACCAGCCACAATAAATTATGTACATAATAACTTAAACTATGGCTTATTATGAATTATGTTATGAAAAAGTTTAAAGGAAACTATAATAATATGTGCAAAATGGTCAATATGTAGCTTCTAAATAAGTTATTTCTAAATTACACACTTGATGCACAAAATTAAAGAAAGAGCTATTTATTCCCATTAGTATTATAATTAACTAACATCCATAATTAAGACTAGGATAAAGGGATAGAGACTGGGATTGTGATTTCATTAGAATAGAAAACATGCAAGGTGAGGGACTTCCTCCACTCGTGCAAATTGACACCTCCTCTGCAATTTACAATTTAAGAAGCTTCCTGGAGTACTGATTCCCCAAGGTCATCTAATCAACATGTGTCAAATGTGGAACTTGAACTCAGTTCTTCCTGGCTCTGAGGGCAGTTCTTTATCCATGATGCTAGGCTAGTGATTAGTCAATGTTTTCTCAATTCTAAAGAACCACACAATACAGAAGATAGCAAAACAAGTATAATATAGATAAGAATAGATAATTTTTTAATATATATATATATAATTTTTTTATATATAGATAAGAAATATAGATAATATATATTTTTTAATATAGATAAGAAAAAAAAAGCTAGAATCAAAAGGGTAAGCACAGCGTCTGCAGTTAGGGGCAAGAGACTTCATGTGGGAACCAGGTGAGTTGAAGTGGGCTTCTAGCTCTGATAAATTTTAACTATTATCTCCACAGGTCGGGGTCAGTGTTAAAGGCAGTGAGTTAAACAGAACACCCAGGAAGCAGCTAAATGGTGCAATGGATAGAGCATTGAACCAAGTCAGGAAGTCTTAAGTTCATATCCAATTTCAGACACTGTGACCCTGGGAAAGTCATTTATCTGTTTGTCTCAGTTTCCTTATCTGTAAAATGGGGATAATAAAAGCATCTACTGCTTACTATTGTTGTAAGGATATGAGATATTTGTAAAACACTTAGCATATAGTAGGTATTATATAAATGTCAGCTACCATAATTAATAGGAAAAACAGCAGAACTGCTACTTATTCTGTTTTCCTTGTCTCAAATTAAATACTTTTTTGTAAGGGGATGAGGATAAAATAATTGAGGATCAAAGAAAAGGCTCCTCCAATGGCTCCAATGATCTTAGGATCATAAGATTTAGAATTAAAAAGAACTTTGGTTGTCATGTTTTAACCCCTCTCACCTCCCCCCCCCAACATACACACTTAAAAGATGGGAAAACTGAGGTCCATGACAATTCATTGATTTGTCCAAAATTATTCATGTAGTAATCAGCAAAATTAAAAATGGAACTCGGAGTCAGTTCAGATTCCAAATCTACTGTTTCTGTCCCTATATTACACAAAATCTCTCTTGAGAAAACAGCAGTAGATTTCTCTCCATACACCTGTGTGGAGTTATTGCCATCTGCAGACTATCTAATCTATCTATCTATCATCTATCATCTATCTATCTATCTATCTAAATATATGTGTGTGTATCTATATATAAAATCTTTAGGCTCAAGAAAGGAACAAAGACAATCTTACTTCTTAAGTAAGATAGAGAAGCCACTGACCTGGGGTCCTAGGGAGAAGCTCATGGTATTCTTCCTCCAGGGAACAGGAAAAGAATGGAAAGGACACAGGTATCTTGGGGTGGAGTTAACAATCCTCTTGAGCCTGCCTAGGAACTCCCTAACAAGGCAGCCCTGAAATTTGGCAACACTGACCACTCTAAGAGGTAACAGGAAAAACATTTGATGATTTGACATCATTTCCAGGCACCTCTTGAGCACACCTAGATAAAATTTGGAAAATGCTAATAAAATAATAATCTCAGAAATAGCTCTTCCACAACTCAGAACAGGGCCAAAAGGTATAAATATACTTTTATTTTAAGCAAAACAGATCTGACATATGCACATTTGTATACAAAGAGATCAGTTAGCTATGCATGGCAAAACCTTAAAATATTATATAAATGTGAAACATCAGGCAGTGATTCTTTTTTCCTCAGAGAATTTAAATATAACTCAGATATCACCACCAAAATGATTTACACACTATTTGCAAACACTTCTATTGTTTAAAGTGTACTTATATTTCATACAGACATTTATATTTATTTCATTTTACATATAAACATAAAAAGCTAATGTTCAACAAGGGTCCCCATTTGTATTTTGTTAGATGCAAAACAAAAAGAACTTCAGCTTTGGGGGGACCCCCCTTGAGAAGGATTTTAACTGCTAGGAGTCTTAAAGCACTTTGCTCAATGGAGTTTAAAATTTCCTATAATATGGATGTGCTTCCTTGATAGTACTTGGGCTTAATATAGTCAAAAAATTACATTTTCTTTTCTGAGAACCCAAATGTTCTTTTTTAAAAAGCTAATTCTCTCTAATTTGTCTATAGTAATAGGTATCTTTATTTAGTGGAAAGAAGACTGGGTTTGGAGTCAGGGCCCCTGAGTTCAAGACCTGGCCTTGCTGTTTGACCCTACCCTGAACTCCTTTTCCCTCTTCTGTAATATGAGAAGGGTGTGTTAGAAGCTGTCTGAATAGCTAGTCCGGCATCCCATTTAACTCAGAAGGTTTGCCACATTTGTCAAGAGCTTCAGCCTTTAGTCATGAAGAAACCAGTTATCATTAAGGATTTAGAAAGTCAAGCAGAGACTTAAAAAAATCCCAAAAAAATTTTAGATAGTTAATTTTTGGATTTGGAAACCCTAGTTTATGAGATATTGCACGACTTTTGGAGTAGCAAGAGCAGTTGTTACAACGAAAAGCACAAAATTACGCCCATAAATCAGAAGATCAATCATTTGTAGCACAGACTACCGTTACTTTACAGATTAAAGACCAGGGAGGCACCACTCTTAGCTCACAGAGATTATTAATTAGTAATTGCAGTTAAATATGAGATCAAAATAGTCTTTATTTAGGGCCCAATTTTCTCCAAGATTATAAACAAGATACTGGCAAATGTGATTTATTTTTAATTTTAAGAAATCACCACTTATTTTCTGCTTCATGTCCACATCTCAGTCTCAAACCATTGAAATGATTTTTCACTATACAAAATTAAATCACTACATTTCAACATAAGTGTGTATTATAAATTTAAGTTTTCAAAATTAGACAAACACACCTCAAGTATACTACAAAACTTAAGAGCAGCTTGGATGTTTAATCAGTATGTCAGCAACTAGATTGTACTCTTCTAAATTGGATGCCAACAAAGCTTTCTTTGTTCACTTTGTGTGGAACTGTGGAGAAGCCTGTGTGGTTCCTAAATCAGGGACTTACTTAAGGCAGAAAGTTAAAAAGAAACTGCCTTCTTCAATATCAGCTAAATGGATAAACTATAAATTCAACAAATGGAAGAATTTTTTTGTCTTGCTTTTAATAGCATTTTATTTTCCCAAATACATGCAAAGATAGTTCTCAACATTCACTTTTGCAAATCCTTGTGTTCCAAATTTCTTTCTCCTCCCCGCCTAAAACAGCAAACAATCCAATATAGGTTAAACAGGCAGAAGGAATTAAAAGGGATTACTGTCTGATGTGAAAAGAAGAATTCCAATGGAAGGAACATAATCTGTCATAATCATGAAACACCTCTTGGTTTACTAGTCACTGCTACCAATGGTGGCCTTTAATAACCTGTTCCAAGATCACAGGCTGTGTCTTTCTATGCTTCACAGGGTAATAAAGGTAATGAAAAGCCAAGAAAACAAACTAGTATTTATCACTTAAACCCTACTCTCAGGAATACAAGATAATCTAAACCATAGTTATAGACAGTTCTAGGTCCTAGGATTATATTAATACTGGATAAACTGAATAGTGAATTAAAAAACAAATCTGCCTCTGAGCCAGAGAAGTCTAGAATCAATCAATTAACCCATAAGCACATATATTAAGTGTCCACTTCACTGCTAGATGCTGGGAATATAAATACAAAGAACAAAAAGATTCCTGATTGGAAGGAGTTTATATTCTAATGGAGAAAACAGCAAGTACATATATAAACAAATACAGAGTGTACAGAGAATACATACAATACCAGGTAGACTGGAAGGGAAAAACTAGTAGTTGCAGGAATCACAAAAGGCTAATTTATGTAGAAGATGGTATGTGAACTATGTCTTGAAGGAAAAGGGGGATTCTATGTTAAAAGGATTACTGTGAGGACAAGAGTGAGGGAATATAACCATACTGGTGTGACTATAGGCACACCTGAATATAGCATACACACTAAAACATAAGTCATATATACTAATCAAGTTTCATATAACCTCAATTTAAGAAGAAATAATGGTCTATATTTGAATATACAGAGACTCAAAAATTTTTATATTAAAGAGTTGGGATTGAAATTAAATAAATAACAAATGAAATTAAAAAGAATTTTAAAACAACTCTATTTTTAGATGAAAAATGCAATAAAAATAAAAGATGTAATTTAAGATAAATTTTGACACAGCTCTCATATTTGCAAAACAAACAAACAAAAAAACCCCAAAACCTAACTCTTATGTATCAGTTTCTTTGGTAAATTGTGGATAATAATCTTTATACTATCTAGGTTACAGGGCTATTGTGAGGTAAGTTTTTTGGTCCTTAATGTCCTAAATGAGATTATTTGCAGCTCCCAGGTACTCCTTCCCCACTTCTCACAACACCATCCCTGAAAGTTATCCCAAGTTCAAGACACATTGTGGATTAAATGTCCACTCAAAACCATATAGTTCATGAGCTCCAAACAGTGTTTCTTTTACCACTCAACCAGAAGGCATATTCGTTCAAAGCAAAGACATTCCTCTGCTTCTGATTCTCCAACCACCACTCCCCCACAGCCTTTTACTTTGAAAGCTCCTTCTAACCTGGAGTTCCATCTGGAATCTTAAGGTTACACAATTTTTAAGATGGTGGACAAAGAAGTCCTGGAGAAAGAAATGACACACTACGCCAGTATCTTTGCCAAGAATAACCCAAAAGGGATCAGAAAGAGTCAGATACAACTTAAAATACACTTGCCCAGGCCAGCCATGCTCTCTCCTTCACTCCTTTCCCAGTACCCCTCCAAGTCTTCTTTCCCTTCTCACTCCCTCTCCACTCAGGTGACTAGCTATTTTCTTTTCTGTGTCTTCCTTCATTCAGATGTAAGCTCCCCAAGGGCAGGAACTGATTTTCTTTTTTTTGCTTGTCTATATTCCTACCACTTAGAACCGAGCTTGGCATATGGCAAGTGCTTATTGACTTAAGATAGCATAGAAAATAAGTGAAAAAAAAGTCTTGTCCCACCCCAGCTAAAGACAAGAAGAGTATATTCTCCCATACAAACCATGCAAGAAGGAGCCCTTAGTTTGTGATGCTTAGAAATCATACTCTTAAGCTACCTTTCATCTTATTTTCCTCCATTCTCTTGTTTTCTTGTTTAGTAAAATGCATTTCTATACTCTGCTGTGTGATCATACTCTTAAGCTATTTTTCATCTTATTTTCCCCCATTCTCTTTTGTTTTCTTGTTTAGTGAAATGCATTTCTGTGTCCTGCTATGTTTACATTCTGTCCTCTGACTGGTTTAGAGAGTGAGGTTCAAGTGTGAGTAGCTCTCCTTCCTTATTCTATCCTTGTTTGTACACCTGATTATGTAACATAATTTTCTCTAGGCTTTCTAACTCTTTTCTACCACTAGTGTATTTTTCTTCTACTCTTTTACCACTCTTTTTTTAAGATCATCAAAACATAATGGAACTATTCCCCAAGTACAATGTCTAATAAATTCCCACTATGATCCCTGATGATGATAGGATTCTGAGGGGACTTTTGAATCATCTCCTTATATACAATAAACACTGTGCTCCCGTTAAAGTCTCTTAAGATTGTTCATGTTTATCTTTTTATGTTTCTCTTGAGTCCTGTATTTGAGTTTTAGAGATTCCATGCATTTTGGATCATTTTTCATCAAGGATATTTGGAAATCTTCAAAAGATTCATTTTCTCTCTTGTAGGAGGTTATATTGTATTCAATTTTTCTCAGTTATTCTTGGCTTCAACTGTTTTGCCTTTTAGAATACCATTTCCCAAATTTTCCACTCTTTTTTTTTAGTGGCTGCTAAATTGTGAATGATATTGATTGTGACTCTTTCTGGCTGCTTGCAGTATTTTTTTTTTTTTTTGTTGTTGTTGTTCTTTAATTTGGAAACTTTGATTTTGAATAAAACGCTCCCAGAAAGTTTTTATTTTATGGTTTCTTCAAGAACTAATCAAACCAGAAAATGCTTTCCATTTCTACTCCTTTTTTTCTAGTAAGAAATCCAGGCAGTTTTATAAAATGATTTCTTGAAACACATTATCTTTTTAGACCTTTTTTTTTTTTTTTTTTTTTTTTTTGGTCATGAAGTTCAGTAGTTCAACAATTCTTAAATTCTCTTTCCTTGATCTGTTTTTTAAGTCTTTTTTTGACTTTAATATTTGTCATCTCATCAAGTCCTTGGCTTCTATTTAGTGCATTCTAATTTTCAGAGTTTATTGCATGAACTGTTTTGTGCCTCTTATGCAAAGCTATTAATTCCCTTTCCAATTTTTTCTTCCACAGTTTTTTCCCCCTCTGGTACTCTCTTTCATATATAAAAGCATTTGACACTCCCTTTAAAAACCTTTTATTTTACCTCTTTCAGAAATTCTAGCTGGTGTCAAAGTTGTACTTTTCTTTGAGGTTTGTAAATGTTATGGTTTGTGTTTTGAGCATCCTTATCATCACAATAGCTGTTTATGGTAAGGTACTTTGCTGTTTACTCATTCTTCCAATCTAGTACCTAACTTTAGTTGGACTTTGTTTTGGGGTCAGTCTCTGTATATTTCTAGAGGCAATGTTTGGCCTGGTACTGCTGCTACCTTCTTGGGTTGAGTACTAATTTTATCAAGCATTGAGGGCTGGATTCTTAGGGAGAGTGAAGGCTATTTCAGGGCTCCCAAAGTGTTATAATCCAGTCTGATTACTTCTTCTTGGTCTAAGCTATGCAAGATCTTGACCTGGGTCTGAGTTTGGGCACACTCCTGTGTACTTGGCAGACAGCTACCAGACTCAGCCACTATCAGATACCTGGAAGGCTCTGCTGGTTTAGATAACATAATTGGAAGCTTCTCTTTGGTCTAGGATTCCTGCCCTGATTATTCCTCTGCAGGTTTCATCCTGGACTAAAAATTGGAACTGGGATCTAAGACATATAACAGATGCTTGGTCTTGAATTTACTTTTAGCTCAGTGTATAGCCTAAGATTCAATTATCACCCTAGACACTAGAGCTAACAATACCTGCATCCTGTACAAGTTTAGGCCCCTCTGTTTTGGATTCAGAATTTCTTCTTTCCCTCATGTAGAGCCTGTCCTTGTGCTCTGAGGCTCTATATGGTCATTCTTTGCAAGAAGACCCTATCTCCTTATGTTGATCTGGGCTTTAAAAATGAGCATCTTAGGGGTTTTTTCCTTACAAATCTCAATCATGATTCGACATTATTTTCTAGATTTTTTTTATAGGTGTGTATGTGTGTGCGAGAGAGAGAGAGGGAGAGAGGAGAGAAAGAGAGGAGAGAGAGAGAAAGAGAAAGAAAGAGAGAGAGAGAAAGAGAGAGAGAAAGAGAGAGAGAGGGAGAGAGAGAGAGAGAAAGAGAGAGAGAGAGGGAGAGAGAGAGAGAGAGAGAGAGAGAGAGAGAGAGAGAGAGAGAAGGAGAGAAAATGAAGATGAGTGAGTTTAGCTGTACTTCTATTACTCTACCATCTTGGATCCCACTTCTGAAGTTAAAGAACATGTATGGTTGAAGAACACACATAGAGGAGTACACGAGTAACTGGGAAACAGACCTACTCCCTAAAGCAAGATACCTGCTAGTGTTCTAGCACTTGCTGATGTTCATTTATGACGACATTAGCTGTAAGTTGATCTCTCCACTGAGAAGATATCCATTGCTATGCTGTTCTCTGATGGTCTTTCCCTACTATGCTGACCCTTCCCTTATAGAGGGAGGTCTGTTCACCTATCTCTCTGCTACTGCTATTCTCAGTCCATACATACTTTTAACTCCTATAAAACTCATGATTCCTTTGGATCTTTGGGTCCTTTCAAATCAAAAGAAGGGCACTACTTGGCAAAAATGCAAAGGAAGTACACTGAGAAAAGTCTTTTCAATCCCATAATTTTCATGGTAAAACCCCCTCCCTACCCAAATCACTGTATTTACTTCCTATAAATTTTTATTATCATATGAAAGGGAAAGTTTATTAATAGAGAAACATAAAAAAGTTGAATACAAAATTATAGTATGGTCAATTCCCACAAATCCTAGAATTACTATGCCTCAGTAATCTTGTAGTAAAGTGCAATATAGCATGGTAGACAGCTGCTCACAGAGTAAAGAAGACTTATATATTCATGTCCCCCCTGTGACATACACATTGGTTGCGTGACCACGGGCCCTGGGCCAGTCACTCAGTGCTTATGCTCTCCAGGACTCTAAACTGCTGCATAGAGGAAGTTTCCTTATCCAGGAATCCCTAATATCAAATTAAACCACAAATTCAGTACTCATCCTCATCTATGCTGTGGGCAAGTTGCTGAAACCTCAAAAACAGTGTCCGTTACTCTCTGCAGTGCTTTTAAAAAATGACCACTCCAATAACTCTCAGATCTCAGTTTTGGGTGATCTTGCACCAGCTGTTCACAGACCTTTTTGCAGTTATCTTCTGGCTCTTATTAGGAGACCCATTACCGTCCTAGAGAACTCTTGACATTCTTAGAAGTGAGTCTATAAAAGCATCCTCCCCTGGTCTCTCTCTCGAGTTATAACTCTTGGCAGAAGAGCTCATAACAACAGTACACCAGACCAGGAATAATCCCTTATGTTAGCTCAATCAAAAAGATTCCAGTGTCCCATTTGAAGAATAACTCGTTTTATCCTAGGGCCTTTGATTTTCCCCTATAGCTCCATAATGATCACCAGCACATCGCCCATGTTTATGGAGGGAGACTATCAACTCAAGAAACCCTTCTTATTTCTGTCTTCCACTCTCATTTCAGAGGGAACATTTCCCATTGGTTTGCAGGCTAACAATTATTCCCAAATTTGATCTCTCTAAGCATTTGAGTAAAATTAATCAAATCACTGAAAGCAATTATTAGTACTAGTTATAAGTTCTACCAATTTTGCATGTCCTAGCCTTACCTATAATCCATCTAAGTTAAAAGGGAAAGTTAGAAGCCCAGGTCGAAGGTCTTAGCCTCAGAAGGATATCAAGAAATGCTTTTTTTGCTATGATCAAGAATACTTAGTATTCATAAAAATGCAAAGAAATGTGTGAAGGTTATTTCTGGGACTTCTGGAATGTTTCTTCATTCATTCCTGATTCCCAACATTATTTTCCATAGTATTCCCTCCCAAAATTTCAATGTTTTCTTTGATATGTTTTTTAATATGATTTGCACATATAGTAGTAGATACTTTCTTGGTCATTCAAAAATTTTTGTCACATTGAAAAGAATTGCTCATTACCTCTTAGCTTGCCTTATTTAAGTACCTTCCCTCATTTGTCTCTGGTTAACCCTATATCCATTAATGTGACGTTGCCATTGTTAATTTTTAAAGCTCTATTTGTGAAAATACAAGCTTTAATTTTTTTTAAAATTAACTTGCTTATGTCATTTTTATTTCCAATTTCTTTAGCCATTTGACTTCTGAGATCCCTAGTTGGCATAGTCTTTTCAGATTTTACAGTGATTCTGCAAGGATAAAGTATAGAGCCAAAAACCATTTCTTACATGATTTAGAAAAAAAGAGCCCCTATCAGGAAAAAACTACATATATTTATTCTGAAATATCTGTGGATAAAAATACATACAAAGGTTTCAACAACCAATGATATTAATGGTAATTTAAGTTACTAGAATTAGATTTTACTATTTTTAAAAGTTTGAAGGACTCCCCTTATAGTTTTTTAGTGTAAATAATACAAATAAAAGATTTTTAAAAAAATTACATCACTCAAATAAAATACATTTATTGTTTAATTTAAAAACTATTTCAACACTGATTTTAATTTTAATATAAAAATAAACCATTAACACATCTCAATTTTTATTTCTAAGATATAAGAACTTATAAAATTGTAAAAGAAAAAATGGATTAACATAAAATTATACAATGAATACAAATTGAATGAAACTAACAAGTAGAATTCAAGAATAAAAAGCTAATAATTATTAAATGAATGAAAAAAACATGGAAAAAATGTATTTTCCTCCAAAATATATTTAAGGGAGCTATAATTTTATCAGGATGAGTAGTCCCTCCACTGACCAGACTGTAATCACTCCTTGCCCTTGAATCTTGTGAGATTTTCATGTTTTCCACAAATTCTTCATAGATTTTCTAAATAACAAAAGAATAATAATTTCATGGATTAATTACAAAAGCTAAAAAATAAAGAAGAAAAAAAGAAAAAGAAAAGTATGTAAAATTATTTTGATAGCCCACTAGATGATTAATATAGTAATAATATTTGGCTCAACTTATGTGTCATCAAATGGAGGTAGCTACATGTATAAAATTTCATAAAATCATCATTTATTTGCATGTAGGTGCTATTTATATTTTTCATGAAAATTTCAAGTAGGGATAAACCTTTTTTCCTTCTTATATTTTGGAACAAATTTTTTTCCCCAAAACCTGACCCTGGAAGAGGGCCTAGGGAATTAGACAATCTTAGAGAATCACAGATTTACAGCTGGAAAGGGAAAGAGAAGCATTCTAGTACAACCCCTTCAACTTGCCAATAAGGACTGCGGCATTAAGAAGTGACACTGTTCTTAAGTAACAGAGATGGGACTTGAATGGAGATCTTTTAACTCCCAACTCAGCACTTTTTCTACCATACTATACTAACAATGAACTTAGTAGTTAAAATTAACTCCAGAGGGAGAAGTTTCAGTCAACTGATCAAACCAGAGTTCAAAACCAGATGATAAGGAACTGAGAAATGAGTGACAAGTAAAGAAGTAAAGCAAAGGCAACAAGCATAGGAAAACAGATATGGCACCACACTGATGAGGGTAATAGGGTCAAGTCAAGGTTCAGGTTAAATGCAAGGTCCTCTGCTAAGAGTTATTCTTATTAAGAGCTAATTTGATAGTTCTTATCTAAGTCATATCCACTAACCATAGGTGTCACCCAGGCAATGTCCTGGGTCAGTCTTTATGCTTTGTATTATCTTAACTGATGATCTCACTTGAATTCAGTTATTATCTCTATGCAGATGATTCCTACATATATACATCCAGCCTTAACTTCCCTAAATTTTAGTCTCAAATCTCCAGTTGCCTCTTAGACATCTCAAACCATCTTGAAGCCATCTCAAACTCAATATGTTCAAAACAGAACTTTTTCCCCCCTCAAATTGTCCTCCCGTCCAAATTTCCCTATTATTGTCCAAGGCCCTTCTACTCTCTGTCACTTAGGTTCACAAACTTAGGTTCACAATGATCACATATGATCAATTCCTCATTTTCATTCACCTCACATATGCAATCTATTCCAAATACTGTTTCTATTCTGAAAAAATTTCTTATATACCACTTCTCTCCATTCACAAAGCCTCATTCTTAGTTCTTATTATTTCTTATTTTTCCCCTAGTTAGCTATCTCCCTTCTAACTTTATATATTTTCATATATATGAACACAAAAGAAGACTGCATATGACAGTTAATTTCTATTCCATACTGGTTTTTTGAACAGTAAGCAATAAATTTCACTTGTTATTTCCAAAACCATTCTGTTTGTCTGTGCATTTAGTTTTAATTTAAAAATATTTTTTTCACTTAAAAATCAATTTTCTCTCCCCTCCCACCTGTCCTCCAATCTATGAGAAAAAATAACAAAACAAAATAAAACCCTTGTAATTAATATGCATAGTCAAGCAAAACTAATTCTTTCACTGGTCATGCCCCCAAAATATGTGTCTCACAATTTATATACACCCTCAGTATGTTTCATCATGGGATCTTTGGAATTGTGGTTGGTAATTACACTTATCAGAGTTTTGATGTCTTTAAAAGTTTTTTTCTTCACAATGTTGTTGGTATTATACAAATTGTTCTTCTGGAATTGTCTGCTTCTTTCACCACATTAGTTCATACAAGTTTTTCCAGGAATCTCTTTTTCCTCACCATTTTTACCTAATTTTATTAACTATTCTTATTCTTATTTTTGGTTATTTTCCTATTGAATTTTATGGATCTTTTCACCAAACTCTGTGTTTTTTCAATCTTCACCTACTATTAGTAATTTATAATTCCTTATAGCACAACAGTATTCTATTACATTCATATAACATAACTTGGTCAGTCATCACCAACTGATGGAATTCCCTCAATTTCCAGCCCTTTGTCAATAGAAAAAGAGCTGCTATTAATATTTTTTTTGGTTCCTATTCCTCTTTCTTTGACCTCTTTAGAGTATATATATAGTAATGACACTACTAACTCAGGGATTATGTTCACTGTTTAGAAACTTCTGGCGCACAATTATGAATTACTTTTCAGAAAGGCTGGACCAACTCAGAGCTTCACCAACAATGAATTATTATATCTGTTTTCACACAATATTGTGTAAGATAGAACTAGATATATATATATATATATATATATAAATAATATATAATTTGTATTTCTCTTATTATTAATGAGATGGGACACTTTTTCTCGTAGCTATTTATAGCCTGGATTTTTTTCCTTTAAAAATTGTCTGTTTAAATCATTCGATCATTGACTAATTAGAGAAATGG
This sequence comes from Sarcophilus harrisii, assembly GCF_902635505.1. NCBI lineage: Eukaryota > Metazoa > Chordata > Mammalia > Dasyuromorphia > Dasyuridae > Sarcophilus > Sarcophilus harrisii. Next base: position 346,372,184 of record NC_045426.1, read on the forward strand.
ATTTTATTCTTTTTTTCTTTCCCGCTGAGGCAATTGGGGTTAAGTGACTTGCCCAAGGTCACACAGCTAGAAAGTATTAAGTGTTTGAAGTCAGTTTTGAACTCAGGTCCTCCTCCTGACTTTAGGGCTAGTGCTCAATCCACTGCGCCACTTAGCTGACTCTATGATGGATCTTATTCTTACAAATCTGAATCATTTCCTTAAAGATCTTGGAAACTTTCATCAAGAAAACTAGCTGCAAAGAATTTTTTTTACCCTATTTATCTGCTTCTCTCCTAATTTTAGCTTCCTTAGTTTTGTTTGCATAAAATCTTTTTTAATATAATAAAAACTGTCCAATTTATCTTTTGTGATAACATAATGGCCCTGTTGTGAATATTGCTCTATACAAGCTAGTGCTGAAGCTTTAACTCAACTTAGTAAGCAAGATATTCAGCTCAACAGGATTTTACCTCATCTCAATTGATCAATATTTAAAAAAAAATACTCTTATTAGATGAAGGACCTGCAAAAAGCTTGATGGCATATGATTAAAAGCATTGTTATTATTATTTATGTGCTTAGTTACATCCACAATCCTTTAAAACAGAGCTCTTTAAATTGAAATTTCAATATCCAATTATTTTGTTTAAATTACTATAAACAAAATAGGTGGCTCCCCTCCCTTCCCCTCCCCCCGAAGCCTTTTCATAAAGTCTACAGTTTTGTCAAAGAACCTCTAGCTATTATAAATTGACATCTCTTTTCTGGGATTTCAATTAAGTACAAAACAAAATTTTGATTGTAAATAATATATTTTCTGGACAGCCAGTGCTTCTTCTGATAATCAATAATGAAAAATAATTGCTATATCTCAAGTGATTGGTGTGCTGTAAAATTTAGTGTGGAAATACACCTTCACCATTTCCCATAATACTATACAATACTGTTTGAAAACAACGTCCTTAACATTAGAAAGCCTGGGATTTTACCTCAAAAGACCAAGCTAGTTTAAATGGAAGCAGTATATATTTTTTAAAATTCATAATAAATAAAAGAAAATAGAGAATAAGATGAAAATTCCTATTTCAAAATAGAATTTCAATATATTTGGGTCAACTGATGTTCCTAGTTTTTCTAGTAAATAGATAAAACAATCAGATACTTGTAACTTTTTTTCAGAGTAAGGAAAGCATGAAGTAGAAGACTAGCAGAATCACAAAAGTTAGAAAGTATATTAGAATTGCAAAAGAAAATACCTACAAGAAAAAGGAAGTTAGAATTTCTTAAAATACTTGACATTTCAGTACAAAGAGTCCTCAAAAACAATAATGGCCAGAATCCAAAAAAGGTTCTTGAAATCAGAGTCCCCTAAGTCAAAGGTCCAAACTTAATTACTCAGCTCTAGTCAAACACTTAGGTATTTCACTACCACTTTTGAGGCCACCTTACCCTCTGCTTTCTGAAAAGAGCCCACTCCAAGAACCCTTTAAAGAGGACTCATTTCATTCTGTTTAGGAGTAGGAAGAATAGGAGAAAGAATTTTGTACTGAAAAATCCATTTGCTTACTGTTAAAATATTGATCATTACAATAAATCCACTTCAGGAAAAGTTCACTGTTTACTTTTTTTTTTTTTTTTTAAAGTAAGCAGTTAAACTGCCAATAGTTAGCACATACCATTTACTGCTCACTTCTAAGAGCTATTAGTGTAGGGTATAGTATTTCTCCAAATAATACTTTTGTTTCAAATAACAGGTAGTGTTCACAAGATTGGTCAGGTCAGTTCACAAACATCTATACTGCTTCAATGCCATTCTTGCAATAGTATTTTTAAAGAGTAGATCAGAGTTCTAAAAATTCTAGTCTTGTTGCTATTTACTTTATGACTTTGAAAAGTTTCTAATTTCTCTGTGCTTTGGCTTCTCAAATTCTTAAGTGACTATATTTATTTCATACATTATTATTTATAGAATTTGTACCACTGTATATTTTGAAGAAATGTTTTAATTGATCTAGAGAGCTGTATAATTTCAAGCAAATCATTTAAACCTTCTGAAATGGGGAGAATGGTATACGGCTCATGTAATTTAGTTGTATTAACAACCAAATTATATAAAGAGTGTTCTGAAATCATGAAATGGTATGTAAATAGAAACTATTATGGCAACCAAGAGAACAATGAAAGACTCAAGATCAATATAGTTAGATTCTCAATTTGGCAGAGGCTGTGAAAAGAATATTTTGTTTTATCAGTGACTTTTACTGGAAATAAAATTTTGATTTAATCTAGTCATCAAAGCTATCTATGAAGGACTAAACTGAAATTGATGTTGAACTCATAGAAGGAATTCAGTTAACAACAATAACAACAAGAACAATCTTACCTGTAAGGAATGGCTCACCAAATCAAGATGGGAAGCAACTATGGTACTGCTCAATGCAGGTATATCTATGGTGACCAAAAATGCCTTTATCCATTTCAGTTGGACAATACACAGACACATGTTTTTTGAGTGAAGAACCCATAATCTTTCTCAGTTGGATGAAGCAAAGTAAACTTCAGTTTATGACTTTTGTAGTGTTCTTCAAACACTGGTGGACTGAATGTTTTACTAGATGATGTAAGAATAGTAGGCAATTTAAACGTACTTCTCTCAGAGTATCCAGTAGAGCAAGAAGAGAATCTTTAGAATATGCTCCTTATTCTCTTTTTTTAACATCTGAAAATAAGAAACTATACCTAAAAATACCGAGATAAATCATATGGTAGTTAATTTACAAGAGAAAAATATATTTGCATTATAGAATACAAAAACTATTTTGTACTACAAAAGGATTACAAAGTGATTTCTAAAGGTTTGCTTCCTAAAGATTTTGTCACAGATACAGATTCCAGACCTCAAGAGACCCCTTATGGAAAGAAATCATGGAATAAAAAACCTTCCTTTCTTTTAGAAATTAGGAAATCTTAGGAAAGGAGAAACAAGGAGACGTGGAAATAAGGATGCCTGAGTGCTCAGCCTTGGCCCTATAACCAACTGACAATCCATTAATTGCATCCCCAGACAACTGATACCCTAAAAAAAGATGAACACTTTCTTTTACTTAAGGATGAGTACATCTGTAATGGCACCAGAATTGCCTTTCCTGGCATCTCTGTTCCATCCCCAAATTCCTCCTTAAGATCATTAGAAAGGAATAAACTTAATTGAAAGATAGATTGATGGTACAAGGCTCCAATGAATTCAATGTAGGAGTAGCAGTTTCCCTGCCAACCCATCTTTTCTTCAAATGTTTAAAAAAGACAGTAAAATAGTAAATTAACAACAACAAAACCAGATACAGATTAAAAGAGTGGATATTATAAATGACAAAAGAGATATAAGCAGGAATGCACTCTGCTCTGTGCTATTCCCTTCAATACTATTTATTAAAATTTATCCAACCTTCAAAATGGAACAAGAGGTTGAGAAAGTATTTTTTATTCATTGTGAACTTAAACACAAAAAATAAAAAGAACATTTCCAATTAGACAGCACAACATAATAGGAGAATTCAATATAAAATCATGAAGTAAATACTACCTATTGTTTTCAGTTACTCTGCTTTTCTGTACTTTCTTCTAAGTTTTATTTTCAGCTGTGTATTTTTTCTCTCAGATTGTTATTTTTTAAAAATAAAATTTATTAATATTTTTTGCTTTTACATAAATTAAATCTCCCTCTGTGTCCTTCTTCTCCCTTCTCCAAAAATCATGCCTTAAAACAAAGAAATTTTTAAAAGAAGAAAAATAATCAGCAAAACTATCAACACCACAAAAAATCTTGACAATACATGCAATGTTCCACACTTACCAACTGAGAAATACTAATCAAAAAAACATCAGAGCAGTTAGACCTTTTTCTGATTGTGAGCTTGACAAACATGAAGAAATGTGAACGTTTCTCATACAAATAGAAATAAAAAGGAATTGATATGAAAGAATGAATCTCCATTATATTCAGCTTACTTTTTTTTTCTATTTCAACTAACATGGTAGTAATAGTTCTGCTCATTTGTGTCCCTGAAATTTTTCTTCTGTGCATTTTTAAATGACTTAATTGATGCTTTTTCTTTTCTTTTCTAGTTTCAATTATCTAACTTTCCTCCCAATAAAATTCCCTCTTTGTTACAACAGGTAGAATCACACAAAACAAATCCATACTTTGGCTACGCCTGTAAAGTTATGTGATTTATAATCATAACTGTTATAATTCTTACAAGGTGCTAAGTCAGTGGAATTTATGGAGACAATGATTGTTTAGCAGGGTGCTTAACAGTTCTCTACCTGTACTTAGTACTTACTATAGTTCCACAAAATTCACCCCTTTAAGAGAGCATATGTAAGCTAGGAGCCTCAACCAGGATTGACTCCGGGACATTCACAAGCCAGGATTCAGTTGAGGAGAATCATAAGCCAGAAATGGCAGTCGGGCAGAACGAAGGAAGGCAGAGAAGTGGTGGCAGGCTGTCCTGTGGAGAACACTGAAACCAAGATCTGGAAGGCCTCCAGAAAACTAACTGAGCACCAAGTGAAGGAGATAAGATTTTGGAAGAGACAATAAAGGATTTGGACTTTAACTCCTGGTTGCATTTGAGGTGATTATTACTTTGAACTGAAATGAAGGCTGCCTCCAGAAGCCCCTCAAGAAACCTGCTCCCAGAGAACATTTTATTTTAGAGAAGAACATTACAATTTGGCACCCAACGTGGGCCAACTTTCTCCAAGAGTTGGGAAACATGATTCAGGCTTCTAAAGTCATGATCTGTTACGGTCTTTTAAAAAGTGATCACATTAATATGACCATTGTGTAATTGTTTTCCTAGGTCTACACATTTTAGTTTGCATAGGTTCCTACAAATCTTCTAAAGTTTTTCTGAACTGATCATACCCATTACTTCATATAGAACAATAATATTCCATTATTATAGCAGCAGTTTTTCTCAAAGCAAAGAAGTAGAAGCCAAGAGAAGACCCATCAAGTGGATAATGACTGAACAAATTACTCAATCTTATTATAAAGGCCCATAAGAAATGAAAAAGTTGAGGGAGTCAGAGAATCCTTGTACGAGTTATAAGTACTGAAGTATAGTGAAGAAAGCAGAACCAGCAAAAATGTGTAGAAAGAGAAAACTATGGAAGAAAACAACTTTTAAAGACTTAACATACAAAGTATGTTACTGACATACAAAGTAAATACAAGGTATTTGCTGCATTAGCAGTGAAGTGAAGAGGATCAGGAAAGGTCTCATGTAAGAGGTGATGTCTGACTTAAGTTCTGAAGGAAGATAAGACATTCTAAGAGGCACAGGCAAGGAAGGAATGTATTCCAGGCAAAGAGGATGGACTACAAACTACAGAAATAACAAATGATAGAATGTCATGTATGAAGAATACCAGAGACCACTTTGAATTGTGGGATATGATATTAATATAGGATAAATTTAGGAAGATCAACTGGAGTTATTTGATCCTAGAGGTAATAAGAAGTCACAAAAATTTAATTTTTCAAAGAACAGATATTATATACAAATCATTACATATGTTGAAAAGATAAAATCAAAATGAAAAATAGACCATGACATCAAGGAGTTTATACTCATCTAGAATAGAATGAAAAGCTACTCAAGTACTTAAAAATTGAAAGAAGTACAAATTAAGATGACTTCAAAATATCTTATACCTAACCAGAATATCAAAAATAGGGAAAAAAATGAGTGGTGGGAGGGATCTGGGATGCTGCAAACATTTTGAAAGACCTTATAATAAGCCAAAAAACCTTTTGATCCAGTGATTCTAATGCTATGACTAATATATATATATATATATATATATATAATGTTATAAAGAAAAAAGAACTTATTGGCATAAAAGTGTTCCTAGTTGTTTTACATGTAAATAGCAAAGACTTAAAACATTTATGTCTAATAATTTGTCAAATAAGTGATATTTTACTAAAATGGAATATTAGAGTGCCACAAGATAATAAATATGAAAGAATATAAGGACAAATATTAGAAGATTTATATGAAAATATCTGAAGCAAAACCAGTATGATCAGAACTATATACATACTGCTTATAGCTACAATTGGAGAAAAAAGCCCAAAGAAATGGAACTTCAGAAAAAGTTTCAAAAAAGGACAAAGATTAAACCCATTAATTGTTATTTCCCTACTCCTTTCTGGATGTCTGTATACTCTTTTTTATAAACTCTTTTTTTTCCATGCACCTCAGTTGTGACAAATATTAAATTTTCTTCCTTTCTATAATTTCATATACTTTTTACACATTACCTTATCTTCCCTGTCTTTAATCCTCAGAAAAGAAATAATCCATCCTCTTCTTGTCAATTTAATACTCTTAATGCCCTTTGAAGACATCAAAGTTTTTTTAAAGGGCCACTTTCCCCCCCTCTTTTTCATCTTTTGGAATGTTAGCACTTTATCATCATACAGTCTTTATCATTTTAGTTTTCTAACTTTCTCTTGACCTTTGTATTTGTATTTCAGAGTTCTTTTTCAGCTTTAGTCTTTTCACTGTTTAAAAGTCCTTTATTCCATTACAAATCCATTTCCTTCCTTCACCTTATCCCATTATGATTCAAGATAACTTTGAAAAGTAAGTTAATCTTGGTGATAAGCCTACTTTTTAAGGTTTGGGGATGCTGTATTTCAAGATTTCCTCTTATAGTGGAAGCCTCCAGGTCTTGTATAAACCTGGCTGTGTTTCCTCAGTTCTTAAAATTCTTTTTTTTTTGCTTCTTGGAGTATTTTTTTCTCTTCTGGGTTGTTGTTAGTACACTGTAGGGACTTTTTGTTTCAGTTTTTTTTTTCAAGGAGTAGATTCTTTCCATTTCCACCATTTTCCTAGCTACTAACAGATTTTGGTTGTTCTTATGAACATAAAATGAAAATATGAAAACATATTTTATAGGCTTTTAAAAAAACATGGCTTTCCAAGAGTTTGAAGATTCATAAATAATCTCTCCCTCTCATGTTTTCTAAGTCTCAGGTGTTTTTCTTTTAATATAAGACATCTTACATATTGTATTTTTTCAATCTTTTAATTTTGTTCTAATATTTCTTGTCTCAGGAGTCTTTGGTTTTAGGGAATTCATTACTTGATAGAGATCTACCACTTCTAGTTAAAGTATTTATTCTCCTTCATTAACCCCCTTTAACTCCATCCAAGTATTTAATTCAAAACTTTTATTTTTATGTTTCATTCCTTGTACATATATGTAGACTTTGTGGAAAATGCATTTTCCCCTCCTTTGAATGTCTTTCTAAAATTGTTACAGTTAATCTTTGTATTTTTTTTCCTTTCTCTGGATCTATAACTCTTTTGTAGTGGTCAGTGTCTTCTGCTCACTTACTTCTACAGTTACCTCCCATAGCAATATACTATGCCTGTGAGTAGGGTACTTGGTGTTGCCTAATCATTCTAGGTTACTATGATACTCATACTACCTCTGGTGTGTTCCTGTGCTAAAAGCACTAGCAGGTATCAGCTCCCCTTGTCTTTCTAGATTTTCAGGGTCCTCTTTAACTATTCAGAATGGGATGCTAAGGAGCTCAGAGATCCTGGCTCTGGGATATCCAATCTTAATGTGTCTCTTCCAGGATATATGCTGTGAGATTCCAACCACCCCAGAGCTTCCTGTAGAACCCTCTGATCTTGCAGCTTCTCAATAGAGAGTCTGCCTTGTAGACTACAGATATAGCTGACTTAATTCTGGTTAGCCTGTTTTCTTTGCCTGTGATGACAATAGCTTTTAGTCAAGCCTTCTTTCCCATTCATGGACTTCTGCCATTTTGTTCACTTACAGATGAAGTCATTTACTGTAATTTCTCATGAGATTTCTTGGTCGTTAATCAGTCTGGTGTTATTTTTGATTTTTTGCTAGAGTAGGTGTGTGGGAATTGGGCTGCCTGCCTCCATACAGAAAGCTCTTGGCTGCAAGTCAATGCTTATATTTTACTCTTGATTTTACATGTTTATTTGATTATTTTTATCTTGACATTTCAGTTATAATGAAAAAAAAATCAAGTCATTTAGGAGTTTGAACTAGATGATCACTAAAGTCCTTGGCAGTTTTAACATTTTATGACTACGAAGCAATGACTTCATCAGCATGAATCAGTCGACAACATTGATTAAACTCTGTGCCAGGCTCTATGCTTAGCACTAGGAATACAAAGAAAAGCAAAAGAAACTCCCAAGGTGGAAATTTCTTCCACTGGAGTAAACTCTATGTGACTTAAAAACAATTATAGACTATGTATGGCTTAGTAGAGAAGTCCTAGGGTATTGATTATGGCACAAACATTAAATGACTTGCCCAGGATCACAAAGCTAGTAATTACCAGAGGAAGGACTTGAACCTATTATAAACAGGAACAGGAAAGGAAGGGAAAGAAATAAGCATTATATAGCAAATACTATGTGCCAGGCACTGTGTTAAGTACTTTTTGCAAAAATTATCTTATTTGATTCTCATGATAAATCACAAGATAGATGTTATTCTTATCTCCATTTTACAGTTGAAGAAACTGAGGCAAACAAGAGCTTAAGTGACTTGCCCAGGGTCACAGGCTATTAAGTGTTTGAGGTTGAATTTGAACTCATGTCTTCCAGACTCCAAACCCATCAACTACAGCTGCCCCTAAACAGATTCTATTCTATAGATGGTATATGTCCTACCTTAGTGCCCAACTTCTTGTTTCCTCAGTAAGAAATATTCTTTCTCTATTCCCTCCTCAAAATATGGACAGCATTTTATTTATTTATTTAACCATTCAAATGATAGTTATTATAACACAGTATCTGATAATAGTATTTGCGTATATGTATCAACCTTTCCATGAGTACAAAAGCTCGTTGTGGGCAAAGAATATGTAGGTAGTTTTTTAAAATTTGATTTTAACTTAATTTTACTCTCAATTACATATAAACAAAAAATATTAACGTTTTTTAAAAAAAATGTTGAATTCCATATTCTACCCATCCTTCCCTTTTCCCCCCTCCTTGAAAAGGCAATTTGATATATTTTATTTATGTGTAATCATGCAAAACAGATTTTCATATTAGCTATGTTTCAAAAGATAACACAGACCAATAAAATAAAATAAAATAAAAAAGGATGCTTCAATTTGCATTCAGACTCCATTAAGTTTTTCTCTGGAGGTGGATATCATTTTTCCTCATAAGAATTGTCTTAGATCATTGTATCTGAGAATAGCTAAATCATTCAAATTGACCATTGTACAATATCATCATTACTATTTACAATGTTCTCCTAGTTCTGCTCATTTCACTTTGCATCAGTTCATATAAATCTTTCCAGATTTTTCTGAAAGTGGCCTGTTCATTTCTTGTAGCATAATAGCATTCCAAAAGAATCATATACTAAAACTTGTTCAGCTGTTCTCCAAATGATGGGCATCTCTTCAATTTCCAATTCTTTACCCCACAAAAAGAGGTGTTATAAACATTTTTGTACATATAGGTTCTTTTCCTTTTTCTTTGATCTCTTTGGAATATAGATCTAATGGTATTTCTAGCTCAAAGGGCATGCAGTTTTATAGCTATTTGGACATAGTTACAAATTGTTCTCCAGAATGGTGGATCATTTCACAACTCCACCAACAATGCATTAATATCTCTAATTTTTCATATCATGTGGAATTTTCACAAGTCATTTTTTGCCTTATTTTCCATATATTTTATCGTCACTACTCATATATGAATATATTGTCATCTCATTAAGATGCAAGCTTTTTGAAATAAAGTACTATTGCATATTTTTGACTTTGTATCTTCATTCTAGCACAGTGGTTGGCACAGAGTAGAAGCCATAAAAATGCTTGTTAAATTGATTTACTGTTTTTGACAAAGCAAGCACAAATTTACTGTAGGCAGCATGGTAACAGTGGAAAGAGCAATTGTTTTAGAATCAGAGAACCAGGGTTGGAATACTATCTATGGCAGAGATGTTGGCAAATCAGCTTCTAGACTCAATGTTTTCATTTGCAAAAATGAGGGGTCTGAACTCGATGCACCAGAATGTCCTTTTTAGCTTTAATCCTAGGCTCTGTGAAATGTGTTCCACGCTTGCTCTTGCTTTTCTAGTCTTTATTCACCCTCCATAGACAGACTGTGGATTTTACTCTCCTTTCTAGTTATTTAATTCCTTTTCCCTTCCCCATAGTCTATAGAAATTCTGAAATTTAAAGCCTAAGACGCAAACCCGAATTTCAAGAATTTACCCTGCCAAAGTACTGTTTCATAACAGTTGGATTATTCAAGGATTTACAGTAAGATTTCGGTTAATACTTTTTTTTTCAATAAGACACCAATATTCTCAGGTTTAGATGACATTTTCACTGGCCTACCATCACTGTGAACTCAAGACATAAAAATTAAATTCATTTTCCTTCCAAAATTAGCTTCTCCCTCCAATCTAGGGAACATGTCTTATTAGCACAGTGACATGCACATGATGTACACTCAAACACTGTGATAAATAAAATGAATCTTCTCCGAGTTAAGACTTCAGGGACCTTAACTTGGCAGAAGAGCTAATTGTACCACAGGGACAAGCTATGAGGCAGAAAAGAAAGCCCAACCCAGAAATCTTACCAGTGATTTCTCATTTGGGACCAAATCCACAAGTCTCAGTATGCCTTAAATGTTTTGTAAAGCCAATAACTGTTTTAAATTAGAAGTTGAACTATTTTCATATTCAAAAACCATATTTTTCTTCTCAAGATAGTGATATGGCACTTCAGACATGTCAGCAAGTCATACTTTTTCCATTTGATATTGTAAGATAAGTAAATTAAAGAAGGAAGACTTTTATAAAAGCTTCTTTTTGCACACATCCTAACCATTTGATATTTTTCTTAAATTTCCCCAACTATAATCTTTAAAATCACAAATATCCAATTCAACTAAAGTACTTCTTTTAGTTCTTTCATGTGACACTACTTTGAGGTAGATAGTGTTGATCAGATCCCTGTTCTCAAATCAACTGAATAACATTTGCTAATTACCTACTATGCTGTCAGACACTATGCCTGGTACTGGATATACAAAGACAAAAAACTTAACAGCTCCTGCTCTAAGGAAATTACTCTCTCTTGGGAGCCGAGTTTGATGAAACCATTTAATGAACATTTTGCAGCATCAACAATATCTTAAATGAAATATAAATAAATTGTTCCCCCCCAAATTAAAAACCATACAAAAGAATTTCCAAATAACTAAAAAAAAGAAGCGCAAATCAAATGAGCTCTGAGGTTTCGCCTTATACCCACGTATTGCCAGAGATGACAAAAGCTACAAATAGTGCTAAGGTGCTGTGGATAAATGAGTAACTAATGCAGTGTTGGTGGAGCTGTAAATTAGTCTGACCATTCTGAAATTTGGAATTAAGTTAAAAAAAAAGAATTGAATGTCCATATCTTTTGACTAAGAGATCCCTCTATTAGGCCTATGACCCAAGGAAGTTAATAATAAAAAGGAAATCCTATGTATATGTAAACATACATATATATATATATATATACATATATAAACATATATTTATAGCTTTCCATTTTGTAGTAGAAAAGAACTGAAAACAAAATGGTGCCCATTAGTTGAGGAATAGCTAAATGTGGTATATGAATGAATATAGTGGAAAATTACCATGTTGTCAGAAATGAATATGATGAACATAGTACAGAGAAATAAAGAAAAGCTCATATAAAGTATACAGAACCAAATTCTGTTGAATCTGGAACCCAATGACTATAACAACACAAATAGGAAAAAACTATAATAATAAATCAAATTAAATTGAATGCTAAAAATATTATGATGATCAGGTCAGCCACAAAGAAAAGATATAAGAAAGCACTTCCCTCCCTTAAATGTAGAGAAGAAGGGCTCTAGGTGGGAACACTACAGATGTGAATACTCTTATCCAATTGCAGCATATCTTTACTAATCACCTAACAGAGTTAGGGATATACTAGGAACTAGCAGATCAAGATTTAGATAAGGTGTATCCTTAATAGAACTTAGAATCTATATGGACATATGTCACGAATAACTATAATACAATACAACATACGAGAGGCAAAATATGAAGTGCTAAGTGAAAAGGACATCAAAGATTTTAAAGATTACAGATCTAGAGCTGGAAGCAATCTCAAAAATCTTCTAGTTCAATCCTTCTTCTGCCACCCCCCCCTTTTTTTTTTTACAATGGAAGAACAGAGACCCAGAAACATTAAGTGATTTTTTTCCAATGTTACACAGGTAATAAAGGTTAAAGATTAATTTGAATCCAGGCTTTTTGACTCCAGAGCCAGTGCTATTTTAACTGCACCACCAGAATTTGAGTAGGAAAACTATAGTAGAAATGTAAATGGGGTGGTATTCCAAGCTTATGGAAATAAGCACAAAGCACAGAAGCAAAAAAATACAAAGTGTGCATAACAAGGAAGTAGTTTGGTTTTTTAGATGTATTGGGGGGGATTATGAGACCTGGCTGGGAAAGTACTTGTAAATTATAAAGCATTATGTAAATATGAGCTGATAACATTATATTGTGGATGGCTTTAAATACCAGGTAAGGAATCTGAACTTTTTTCAGTAAGCAGTAAGAAACCACTGACTTGCTCTGAGCAGACAAATCTAATGAAACTATGTATAAAGATTTGTTTAACTATAGTGTATAGGATATAGTGGAGTCAGAAGAGAACAGAATTTATAAAATCTGCTAGAAGAGTACTGCAATAGCCCAGACAGATGACTGTCTTGTTTGATGAGGCTTTTAAAATAGAAAGGAAGGGACCAAGGCAAGCAGCAATACAGGGCTGGTAGATTCAACAGAATTTGGTAATGGTTTCTTCCCACTCCCTTGTTTCTCATATTTAATCAAATTTAACATCAAGGTTTTGAACAGGAGGGAATGAGTCAAATCAGAAAAACAAGAAATAGATTTTTCAGAAAAGGAAATTGTCCTGTTTTTGCATCTATTGAGTTTAGGGAGCTGGCATGATGGGTGAAGAGATTTAAATCTATCCTATAGATTTGAGATCATTTCTATAAAGATAATGACTGAATTGAGTGAATGTGTTTGGGAAGAGAGAGAAACAGAAAGAGACAGAGACAGAGAGACAGACAAAGTATAGATGAGAAGGGAAGAGTCGAGCACAAAATCTTGAGATACCTTAACCTGCCATGAAAATGATAAGGTGCAAGGGAAGGTGACATTAAAAAATGATTATAGAGAAGCAGGAAGGAGACTATATTAAGAAAGAGGGAGGTGGTCCAAAATGTCAAATGCTGAAGAGCCAAAGAGAATCAGAGGTTGAAAACAGTCACTAGACCTGGTGATTCACCTTTGACAGAGCAATTTCTGTATCATGACGGGGGTGGGAAGGTAGAAGCCAAATTGCAAGGAGTTGAGATTAAAATACCAAATGCTCCAACTAACTCGAAAGGGGTCCAGAATTCCATTAGGCCCTCATGCCATTTTACATCTAAATCTTAGTACTGAGGATACCATTTGGAAGCCAATTTCCTAATCTGCCCAGCCAGCATTTCACATAAATTCCAAATTCAAGAAAGAAGTTTTTCAGCGCAAAGCTAGTTTGAGATGTAGAGTTGGGCTGATAAGACCACAGCGATTCTAAAGGGACAGACAGCCATGGGGTGCGGCTGGTGGGGGCGGGGTGAGGGTGGGGTGTAGCGGCAGGACCCGAGGAGGGAATCTGCTAGGGAAGGAGGAGGAGGGGGCGGCGGCGGCTTCTGCCGGCCCACAGGGGGCAAGGAGGCAGGAGGAAGCCAAAGGCAGAAGGCGGTGCCAGTGGAGCTGTCCGGGAGTTCGGCTGCTGCTGGGGATGAGGGCGCTGCATGGCCGGGAGTTCTGGCTGCAGGGACGGATGGGCGGATGGAGGAATGCAGGGATGCAGGGATGCAGAAGGGAGGGACCAGAGAAGGGAAGTAGCGAGGGATGCCCTAGGGAGTGAGGGGCAGCAGCACTCACCAGGCCCCTCAGCACTCCGCTCTGCCTGCAGCCTCGGAAGGCTTGCCCCTCTTCCCCGAGACCAGTCCAAGGGCAGCGACCCAGACTCCTCACAGCCGCGGAGCCGACATAGCGAGGGAGGGAGAGCGGGGGCCGGGAGAGCCGCCCGCAAAAGCCGCCGCAGCGCTCAGCCAGCCAGCGCCGGCTCCTCGGCGCGTCACGTGACGGGCGCGCGGGCGCGCACGTGACCGGCCCCACCGCCTCGCCAGATTCGACGCCCTTGACCCCTCCCGGGCTGTCCGGGCTCCGTCGCTGGAGGCCCGCTTGTGGGCCGGGCGGGGGCCTGCGGCGGTTCCAAGTCCGCGGTTCCGCCGCGGTGAGGTGCTCACGGGCCTGCGGGGGACTTCCGTCCCCGAGAGCCGTGATTGCTGCTCCCGGTAGTTTTTCTTTAACTCGTAGCCCAAGTTAGTCCGGCGGTGCTAACTCACTGCTGGCGAGAGCCGAACTCGTGGGCTCGTCCTCAAAAGGACCCTCAGCTCCCGGTTGTTTCCTAGAAGGTGGGGCAGCGGCCTCGGCGTTTGGGCGCAACCCTGTTACCTCCAGCTTTCTTGTTCATATCGAAATGGAAGCATTGCACTCTCCAACCTGTTGCAAACGTTTAATTACCACTTTAAAATGGAAAGTGTACCTGGCGTTAACATTGTTTCTATTTCTTTCTTAATCGCCGACAATCGTTAACATTGTTTCTATTTCTTTCTTAAAGATAGACAATCGTTAACATTGTTTCTATTTCTTTCTTAAAGATAGACAATCGTTAACATTGTTTCTATTTCTTTCTTAAAGATAGACAATCGTTAACATTGTTTCTATTTCTTTCCTAAAGATAGACAATCGTTAACATTGTTTCTATTTCTTTCTTAAGTGTAGACAATCTACAGACAATAGGTCGAGCCCTCATTGACATGTAGCTTTTGCCCCAGCCGCTTCCTACTTTCATTTCCTGTCCTTGGCTCCAAGAGTTATCATTCAGTTTCAGAACTTTAGCTAAAATCCAGTTCTACTGGCATATGTGTAATCGTGATAACACCTCCCCTTCCCTCCCCCATCTCTCCCACCCTGATAATGGGATACTTTGGTGTAGTCTATACTAGAGACTCCATAGGATTTGGAATTGCTTTTGATTTGGAAATGCTATTTCTTAAAGAAGCAGAGGAAAACGTCAATATGAGTTAATGAAAAATGAACATATTGTAGATCTAGGGATTGCAAATTCTTTCATGAATATTGGTGAAGATCATGTTAGATGTAAACTGACTACATTACTTCCTTTTGAACCCTCATTCCTATTCAGATCTTCACCCTAGGTCTTCTATTTTCTAGTCTTTTGTGCCTTTTGAAATTTTCTCTAAATTCTTTTTTTCTTATTTAATATTCCTCCTCCAATAAATATCTTTCCCCCTCAAATTTTGAGTTCCAAATTGTCTCCCACTCCTCCCATTGAGAAAGTAAACAATTTGACATATTATACATGTGTAAGCATGCAAAACACATTTCCACATAAGTCATTTTGTGAAAGAAAACACACACACACACACACAAAAAAAAAACCCTGGGGAAAAACAAAGAAAGTAAAAAAATGTGTCTTTGCCTTCAGACTCTATCAGTTCTTTTTCTGTAGATGTACAACAACTTTCATCCTAAATTCTATAGAATTGTTTTAGATCATTACATTACTGAGATTAGCTAAGTCATTCACCATAGATCATCATACAATATTGTATAAGTAATGTGTTTCTCTGGTTCTGATCTTTTCACTTTGCATCAGTTTATGTAAGTTTTTTTCATGTTTTTCAGAAAACATCCTGCTCATAATTTCTTAAAGCTCAATAGTATTCCACTACAATCATATACAACTTGTTCAGCCATTCCTCAGTTGATGTACATCCCCTCAATTTCCAATTCTTTGCTATCATTAAAAGAACTGCTATAAATATTTTTGTACACATAAATCCTTTCCCTTTCGGTTTTCTATCTCTTTTGGAATATAGACCTAATCGTGGTATTGTTTAGTCAAAGGGTATGCATGTGTCTTTTTTTTTTTTTTAATAATAGCGTTTTATTTTTCAAAATACATGTAAAGATAGTTTTCAATATTGATCCTTGCAAAACTCTGTGTTCTAAATTCTTCACCCTCCCTTGCCACCTCCCCCCTTCTCTGCACAGCAATCCAACACAGATTAAACACGTGTAATTCTTCTAAACATATTTCCACATTTAATATACTGCACAACAAAAATCAGGTCAAAAGGGGAAAATGAGAAAGAAAAAACAAGCAAATAAACAACAAAAAAGATGAAAATATGTTATAATCCACATTCAGGGGAAAATTCTATTCTGTGATCCACATTCAGTCATCATAGTCTTCCCTCTGGATGCAGATGGCTCTTTCCATCACAAGTTTATTGGAGCCTTGAATCACCTCATTGTTGGAAAGAACAAGTCCATCACAATTGATCATCATATAATCTTATGGTTGCTGTGTACAATGTTCTGTTGGTTCTAGTCACTTCACCTAGCATCAGTTCATGTAAATCTTTCCAGGCTTTTCTGAAATTAGCCTGCTCATCATTTCATATAGAACAATAACATTTTATTACATTCATATGTCATAATTTATTCAGCCATTCTCCAGTTGATGGGCATCCACTCAGTTTCCAATTCCTTCTATGTATGGTTTTATAGCCCATTGGGTTTAATTCCAAATTGCTTCATAGAATGGTTGAATTAGTATACAACTTCATCAATAATATGTTAATGTTTTAATTTTCTCATATGCCCTCCAATATTTGTAATATTCTTTTTCTGTCACATTACCTTGTTGTGACCAGATTAGCTCTCTGGAGGATCTCCAGACCATCTTTGGTCTTAGTGGAGGAGTGAAGTGACATAATAGCTCAGAGTTGTTTTAATTTTTATTTCATCAATAGAGATTTAGAGCATTTTTTATATGACTATAGATAGCTTTGAGTACTTTGTCTGAAAATTGTCTGTTCATATCCTTTGACCATTTTCCAATTCTAATTTTAATTTATGGCTCTTATTTCTTTAAATTTGACTTAATTCTCTATATGTTTGAGGAATGAAGTTTTTTATCAGAGAAACTCCCTTTAAATTTTTTTTTTTCACAATGGGATGAACTCTCCCATAAAATGGTAGCAGATAGCAGACTGGATTAAAAGCCAGAATCCTACAATATGTTGTTTACAAGAAACACATTTAAAACACAGTGATACATACAGAGTGAAGGTAAAGGACTGGAGCAGAATATATTATGCTTCAGGTGAAGAAAAAAAAAAGCAGGAATAGCAATCCTGATCTCAGATCAAGTAAAAGCAAAGATATATCTAATTAAAAGATATAAGGAAGGAAACTATATCTTACTAAAGGGTACTATAGATAATGAAGTAATATCAATACTAAACATATGCACCAAGAGGTATAGCATGGAAATTCCTAGAAGAGAAGTTAAGAGAGATGCAAGAAGAAATAATTGGCAAAACTATACTAGTGGGGGATCTCAACCTTGCTGCCTTAAAACTAGATAAATTAAACCACAAAATAAATAAGAAAGATGTTAAGGAGGTAAACAAAATATTAGAAAAGTTAGGTATGATAGATCTTTGGAGAAAATTGAATGGAGACAGAAAGGAGTTTATTTTTTTTCTCGGTGGTTCATGGAACTTACATAAAAATTGACCATGTGTTAGGGCATAAAAATTTCTAAACCAAATGCCCAAAGGCAGAAATAGTAAATGCATTATTTTCAGATCATGATGCAATAAAAATCACAGTCAGGAGAAAAAAGACCAAAAAGTAATTGGAAACTAAATAATCTTATCCTAAAGAATGAATGGGTGAAATAGCAAATCATAGACACAATTAATAATTTCATCCAAGAAAATGACAATAATGAGACAACATACCAAAATTTGTGGGATGCAGTCAAAGCAGTAATAAGGGGAAATTTTATATCTCTAAATGCTTACTTGCATAAAATAGAGAAAGAGAAAAATCAATGAATTGGACTTGCAACTAAAAAAAGCTAGAAAAGGAACAAATTAAAAATCCCCAATCAAATACCAAACTTGAAATTCTAAAAATAAAAGGAGAGATTAATAAAATTAAAAATAAAATAATTATTGAATTAATAAATAAAACTAAAAGTTGGTTTTCTGAAAAAACCAACAAAATAGATAAATCTTTAGTTAATTTGATTAGAAAAAGGAAAGAGGAAAATCAAATTGTTAGTCTCAAAAATGAAAAGGGAAAACTTTCCATTGATAAAGAGGAAATTAGAGCAATAACTAGGAGTTACTTTGCCAATTGGGCAAAGTAACTCCTAGTTATTGCTCTAATTTGGAGGACTACCTACAAAAATATAGATTGCCCAGATTAACAAAAGAGGAAATAAATTATTTAAATAGTCCCATTTTAGAAAAAGAAATAGAACAAGCTATTAATGAACTTCCTAAGAAAAAATCCCCGGATGGATTTACATGTGAATTCTACCAAACATTTAAAGAACAATGAATTCCAGTTCTATATAAACTATTTGAAAAAATAGGGAACAAAGGACTCCTACCAAATTCCTTTCATGACAGACATGGTACTGATACCTAAACTTAGGACAAAAACAGAAAGAAAATTATAGACCAATTTCCCTAATGAATATTGATTCAAACATCTTAAATAAAATATTAGCAAAGAGATTACAGAAAAACATCCCCAGGAAAATACAGGAAAATACAATCCAAGTAGGATTTATACCAGGAATGTAGGGCTGGTTCAAAATTAGGAAAACTATTAACAGAATTGACTATATCAATAACCAAATTAACAAAAAATATATGATTGTTTCAATAGTTGCAGAAAAATAGATGCATTACTATTAAAAATACTAGAGAGTATAGGAAGAAGTGGACTTTTCCATAAAATAATCAGTAACATCTATTTAAATTCAGCAAGCATTGTATGTAATGGGGATAAACTGGAACCATTCCCAATAAGATCAGGGGTGAAACAAGATTGCCCACTATCACCATTACTATTCAATATTGTATTAGAAATGCTAGCTTTGGCAATAAGAGAAGAAAAAGAGATTAAAAGAATTGCAATAGGTAATGAGGAAATCAAATTATCACTCTTTGCAGATGATATGATGATATACTTAGAGAATTGTAGAGAATCAACTAAAAACTATTAGAAATAATGCACAACTTTAACAAAGCTGCCAAATACAAAATACATTCACATAAATCATCAGCATTTTTAAACATCACTAACAAAATCCAATAGCAAGAGATACAAAGAGAAATTCCATTTAAAATAACTGTCAATAGTATAAAATATTTGGGAATCTATCTGCCAGGGGGAAAGTCAGGAACTATATGAGCAAAACTACAAAACACTTTTCACACAAATTAAGTCAGATCTAGACAATTGGAAAAACATCAAGTGCTCTTGGATAGATCCAGTGAAGATAATAAAAACTGCAATACTACTTAAGTTAATCTATTTATTTAGTACTATACCAATCAAATTCCCAAGAAACTATTTTACTGACCTAGAAAAAATAACAACAAAATTCATCTGGAAGAATAAAAGGTCAAGAATTTCAAGGGAATTAAGGGGAAAAAAATCAAATGAAGGTGCCCTAGCTGTACCAGATCTAAAACTATATTATAAAGCAGTGGTCATCAAAACCATTTGGTACTGGCTAAGGAATACAGTAGTCAATCAGTGGAATAGATTAGGTTGACAGGACAAAATAGTCGATGACTATAGTACTCTAGCATTTGACAAACTCAAAGACCCCAGCTTTTGGGATAAGAATTTATTATATGACAAAAACTGCTGAGAAAATTGGAAATTAGTATGGCAGATTAGGCATTGACTCACACCTATCACCGTATACCAAGATAAGGTCAAAATGGGTTCATGATCTAGACATAAAGAATGATATTATAAACAAATTAGAAGAACATAGAAGTTTACCTCTCAGATCTGTGGAAGGGGAAGGAATTTGTGACCAAAGAAGAACTAGAGATCATTATTAATCATAGAATAGATAATTTTGATTATATTAAATTAAAAATTTTTTACAAGCAAAATTAATGCAGACAAAATTAAAAGGGAAGCAATAAACTGGGAAAACATTTTTACATTCAAAGGTTCTGGTAAAGGCCTTATCTCTAAAATACTTAGAGAATTAACTCAAATTTATAAGAATTCAAGCAATTCTCCAATTGATAAATGGTCAAAGGATATGAACAATTTTCAGAGAAAGAAATTGAAACTATTTTTAATCATATGAAAAGATGCTTCAAATCACTATTAATCAGAGAAATGAAAATTAAGAAAAATCAGCGATACCACTACACACTTGTCAGATTGGCCAAGATGACAGGAAAAGATAATGATGAATGTTGGAGGGGATATGAGAAAACTGGGACACTGATACACTGTTGATGGAACTGTGAATGGATCCAACCATCCTGGAGAACAATTTGGATCTATGCTCAAAAAGTTATCAAACTGTAGATATCTTTTGACCCAGCAGTATTTCTACTGAGCTTATGTCCCAAAGAGATCTTAAAGGGAACAAGACCCACATATGCAAAAATGTTTGTGGCAGCCCTTTTTGTAGTGGCTAGAAGCTGGAAACTGAATGGATGCCCATCAATTGGAGAATGGCTGAATAAATTGTGTTATATGAATGTTGTGGAATATTATTCTGTAAGAAATGACCAGCAGGATGACTTCAAAGAGGCTTGGAGAGACCTACATCAACTGATGCTAAGTGAAATGAACAGAATCAGGAGATCATTATACATGGTAACAACAAGACTATATGATGATTAATTCTGATGGACATAGCTCTCTTCAACAATGAGATGATTTAAACCAGTTCCAATTGTTCAGTGATGAAGAGAACCATATACACCCAGAGCGAGGACTGTAGAAACTGAGTGTGCACCACAACATAGCATTTTCTCTCTTTCTGTTGATGTTTGCTTGCATTTTGTTTTCTTTCTCAGGTCTTTTTTTCCTTCTTGATCCGATTTTTCTTGTGCAACAAGATAACTGTATAAATATGTATACATATATTGGATTTCACATATATTTTAACATTTAAAATGCATTGGACTACTTGCTATTTAGGGGAGGGGGTGAGGGGAAGGAAGGAAAAATATGGAACAGAAAGTTTTGCAAGGGTCAATGTTGAAAAATTACCCATGCATATGTTTTGTAAATAAAAAGCTTTAATAAAATTTAAAAAAGAAAAAAATTTTTTCACAGAAATGTTTATCAACTATTTATTTTCCTGTTTATCCTACTCTCTCTCTCTCCTTTTACCCTGTCCATTCTCAAAAATGTTTTGCTTCTGACTTTTACCTATCCCAAACTACCTTCCTTTTTTAAAAAAAATCAGTTCTCTCCATCTCTTATTATCTTCCCTTCTTATTTTTCTGGATAGTAAGATATAGTGCTATTCCCAGCTGATTGTGTATATTATTCCACCTTTGAGCCAATTCCACTGTGTTCTCCTCCCAATCATCCTCATTTTCCCTTCCACTCTAATATTTCTTTCAGGCTTCTTTTATGTCAGTCAATTTATCTCACTCCACCTCTTCATTTTTCCTCTTCCTCCAATGCATTCTTCTTTCTCAACTCTCAATTTTATTTTTTAGATAATACTACTATTCTAACTGCCCTAGTAATGAGAAAGTTTTTAGGAGCTATAAATATAATTTTTTTCCATATAGGAATAGAAACAATTTAAACTTATTAAATCCATTGTGATTTCTCTTTCCTGTTTACATTTTTGTGCTTCTTTTGCATTTTATATTTCAAAGCCAAATTTTCTATTCAGCTATGATCTTTTCATCAAGAATGCTTGAAAGTTCTCTATTTCATTGAATATCCATTAATAGGATGATTGTATTCCTCGAAGGATTGTACTCAGTTTTGCTGAGTAGACGATTCTTGGTGTAATCTTAGCTCTTTTATCCTCTGGAATATCATATTACAAGTTCTCTGATTTTTTAATGTACAAGTTGCTACATCTTTTGTTTCCTGACTGTGACTACACAATATTTGAATTGGATTTATTTTTTAGCTGCTTACAATGCTCTTTCCTTTTTTTTTTAAAATTAAATAACTTTTTATTGACAGAACCCATGCCAGGGTAATTTTTTTTTTACAACATTATCCCTTGCACTCACTTCTGTTCCGATTTTTCCCCTCCCTCCCTCCACCCTCTCCCCAAGATGGCAAGCAGTCCTATACATGTTAAATAGATTACAGTAGATCTTGGATACAATGTATGTGTGTAGAACCGAACAGTTTTCTTGTTGCTCAAGGAGAATTGGATTTAGAAGGTATAAATAACCTGGGAAGAAGAATAAAAATGCAAGAAGTTTACATTCATTTCCTAGTGTTCTTTCTTTGGGTGTAGCTGCTTCTGTCCATCCTTGATCAATTGAAACTAGGTTAGATCTTGTCTTTGTTGAAGAAATCCACTTCCTTCAGAATACATCTTCATACAGTATCGCTGTTGAGGTATATAATGATTTCCTGGTTCTGTTCATTTTGCTCAGTATCAGTTCATGTAAGTCTCGCCAATCCTCTCTGTATTCATCCTGCTGGTCATTTCTTACAGAACAATAATATTCCATAACATTCATATACCACAATTTACTCAACTACTCTCCAATTGATGGGCATCCATTCATTTTCCAGCTTCTGGCCACTACAAACAGGGCTGCCACAAACACATGCTCTTTCCTTGATCTGGGAGGTCTGGAATATGGTTATAATATTCCCGGGAATTTTCATTTTGGGATCTTGTTCAGGAGGTGATTGGTGGATTCAAAAAAAGCCCTCTGGTTCTTGAATATCAGGGCAGTTTTCCTAGACAATTTCTTGAAAAATGATGTCTAACATAAAGAATGAAATCATTAATAAATTAGAGGAACATAGGATAGTTTACATCTCAGACCTGTGGAAGGGGAAGGTCTTTATGACCAAAGCAGAACTAGAGATCATTACTGATCACAAAATAGAAAATTTCGATTATACCAAACTGAAAAGTTTTTGTACAAACAAAACTAATGCAGACAAGATTAGAAGGGAAGCAATAAACTGGGAAAATATTTTTACAGTCAAAGGTTCTGATAAAGGCCTCATTTCCAAAATATATAGAGAATTAACTCTAATTTATAAAAAATCAAGCCATTCTCCAATTGAAAAATGGTCAAAGGATATGAACAGACAATTCTCAGATGAAGAAATTGAAACTATTTCTAGTCATATGAAAAGATGCTCCAAGTCATTATTAATCAGAGAAATGCAAATTAAGACAACTCTAAGATACCACTACACACCTGTCAGATTGGCTAAGATGACAGGAAAAAATAATGATGATTGTTGGAGGGGATGTGGGAAAACTGGGACATTGATTCATTGTTGGTGGAGTTGTGAACGAATCCAACCATTTTGGAGAGTAGTTTGGAACTATGCTCAAAAAGTTATCAAACTGTGCATACCCTTTGATCCAGCAGTGTTACTACTGGGATTATATCCCAAAGAGATTATAAAGAAGGGAAAGGGACCTGTATGTGCACGAATGTTTGTGGCAGCCCTTTTTGTAGTGGCTAGAAACTGGAAACTGAATGGATGTCCATCAGTTGGAGAATGGCTGAATAAATTGTGGTATATGAATATTATGGAATATTACTGTTCTGTAAGAAATGACCAACAGGATGATTTCAGAAAGGCCTGGAGAGACTTACACGAACTGATGCTGAGTGAAATGAGCAGGACCAGGAGATCATTATATACTTCAACAACAATACTATATGATGACCAGTTCTGATGGACCAGGCCATCCTCAGCAACGAGATCAACCAAATCATTTCTAATGGAGCAGTAATGAACTGAACTAGCTATGCCCAGAAAAAGAACTCTGGGAGATGACTAAAAACCATTACATTGAATTCCCAATCCCTATATTTATGCACACCTGCATTTTTGATTTCCTTCACAAGCTAATTGTACAATATTTCAGAGTCTGATTCTTTTTGTACAGCAAAATAACGTTTTGGTCATGTATACTTATTGTGTATCTAATTTATATTTTAATATATTTAACATCTACTGGTCATCCTGCCATCTAGGGGAGGGGGTGGGGGGGTAAGGTGAAAAATTGGAACAAGAGGTTTGGCAATTGTTAATGCTGTAAAGTTACCCATGTATATATCCTGTAAATAAAAGGCTATTAAATTTAAAAAAAAAAAAAAAAAAAGAAAAATGATGTCTAAGGGCTTTATTTTGGACATGGTTTTCAAGAATTTTGATAATTTAAAAATTAATTCTCCTTGATCTATTTCCTAGATAAATTGTTTTTTTAAGGAAATAATTCATATTTTCTTCCATTTTTTCATACTTTTGGTTTTGTTTTATTGTTTCTTTATTTCTCATAAAACCATAAGATTCCACTTGCCCAATTCTTTTTTTTATTGAAATTTTTTATTTACAAAGCATATGTATGGGTTATTTTTCCAACATTGACCCTTGCATAACCTTTTTTTTAAATAGCTTTTTATTTACAAGTTATATGTATGGGTAATTTTACAGCATTGACAATTGCCAAACCTTTTGTTCCAATTTTTCCCCTCCTTCCCCATACCCCCTCCCCTAGATGGCAGGATGACCAGTAGATGCTAAATATATTAAAGTATAAATTAGATACACAATAAGTATACATGACCAAACTATTACTTTGCCATACAAAAAGAATCGGACTCTGAAATATTGTACAATTAGCCTGTGAAGGAAATCCAAAATGCAGGCAGGCAAGAATATAGGGATTGGGAATTCAATGTAATGGTTCTTAGTCATCTCCCAGAGTTCTTTTGCAGTTGCCCAATTCTTTTAAGGAATTTTTTTTCCTGTTAACTTCTGTACTTCCTTTTCCATTTGACTAATTCTATTTTTTAGATAGATTTTCTCTTCAGTAAAATTCTGTGTGTATATATATATATATATATATATATGTATATTGGATTTTTGCTTCTTTTACCATTTGGCCTATTCTGTTTTTTAAGGTCTTATTTTCTTCAGTATTTCTTTTATTGTGCCTCTTTTTCTAGTCATTGACTTTTTTTTTTTATGATTTCCTTAAATTAATCTCATTTCTCTTCTCAATTCTTCCTTTACATCTCTTACCTGATTTTAAAAATCTTTTTTGAGCTTTTCCATGGCCTAAGGCCAATTTATATTTTTCTTTGAGGCTTTGGATGTAGGAATTTTGATTTTGTTGTCTTTTTCTGAATATGTGTAACTTTCTGTGGTTCTATTGTTTGCTTATTTTCTAGCCTATTTCTTGACTCTTAACTCTATGCTAAAGTGGGGCTCTGCTTTATAAGTGGAGAGAGCATTGTCTCAAGTTTCATGCTTTTGTGCAGCCATTTTCAGAGGTAATTCTGAGGGCCTGTAATTTTTTGGTTTTTCCAAGTTGGTATGGTCTAGAGAGGGGTGTGTTTACTCCTCACCTGTATTGAGCACTGGTTTGTGAATGACCACAAACATTCTTTTCAACCCTGAAATTGTGACCAGGGTTTCCTACTTCCCTGAAGCTATACGCTTTGCTATGCTAGTGCTCTTGTTATGCCACAGTTCTCTTTTATTGTTCTGACTCAGTTTCCCTAATAATCCCGACTAAATCCTGCCTTGATTTCCCTGCTTCTCAGTTCTGCAAAACCTTCCTTCCCTATTTATCAGAATACTTGATGAGGATAAAATCTTATGTTTTAAAATATCAGAATGCCTTTCCCTATCCCAAGCTATTAGAATATCTGATACTGTCTTATCAAGATGCCTCTGCCCATATCCGGGGTGCCTACCCCTTATTATGTCATCTCATCTCCGGTAGCTCACCCCACCCTGTCAGAGTCCCACTCTCAGCACCCTGACTCTGCCCCTGCCTCAGTCTACCCTTGTGTCTGAGCCACATGTATATATGTCTTTGAGAATTCACATTGTTGGCTGGATTCTTGGAGAGAGTCATTTAGCTCTAGGACCAAACCATGGATCCATTTGGTCCAAATACATCTCTACATTTTATAAATTACTAAATATCCTCTAATCTCTATCTTGCTCAGTTTCTCCGGCATTACACTCTACCTCAAAGTGGGACTAAAATCCAAAACTGTATCCCAGATCCAAGTATAGGCAATACAACAGAGTCTTGCACTTGGGACCAGAAAATGGAATGCTGTAAATCTCCTTATGACTTGTTTGATTCCCTTATTGTCTGTGGGCTGAGAGGTCTGAAAACTACCCTTGCTGTTACTGATTCAGTCTCTTCAAGGTTTGCTACTGGTTTGCTGGGACTTCTTTTGTGCTAGCAAAGCCTATGCTGGACTGAGCTCCTCTCACTCAACAGAGCTTTCCTGCTAACATTCTAAGTTGTCTTAAGCTGGAAAAGCATTTCATTCCATCTTTTTTGCAGGTCTTGTCGCTCTAGAATTTATTTAGAATCATTACTTAGATACTTGAAAAAGTCTGAAGAAGAGCTCAGATGAATCCCTACCTTTACTCTGTCATCTTAGCTTTGACCCTTCTAAATTCTTAACATATTAACTACAACACTAGAAGATGATGAAATGAAAGTTGACAAGGGAACCTATATTTTCTCAATGTTATTCCTATTAACACTAATAAGTATATCAAAAGAAAGCAAAACTATGATGGCATAGCCTCAAAAGGACAACCTCCCTCCCCAAAAAAACCCCAAACCATTTAGATAAATGAATCTAACCAAAGAAGTGCTTCAACAATTTTTAAATTTAAAAGAAGCTGAGACTTCTTATGTATGTATATACCACATATATAATATATTTTAAGAATATATAAGCATATACTGAAATATCACTAGTTTCAGCTGAAATGTTAGAATTTTCTCAAGAGACAATTAATTGGATAATAAATACAGTAATATTTATTAAGAAATGAATTGAAAATGATCACCAGATGAAATAATAAAGAACTAAGAGCAATGAAGAAATTCTAGGATAAGAATCTTATAAGCACTCTTTGTTCCAGCTAAACTTGGCTACTCACTCTCCCTTGAATTTTATATTCCATTTTCCATTTTCAGCAGGGTTCCTTTGGCAGGCTATCTCAAATGCTTGTAATACCTTTCCTCTTCAGCATTACCTGGACTCTCTCCAGCTAGTTCCTCCTCCTCATCTGCCCTCTTTTCATTCTGCTACCCCCTTCCTGGCAACCCTATACATTTTCTCTCCCTCCCATTAGAATATAATCTTCTTGAGGATCTTGCTTGTTTACGTTTGTATTACTAGCCTATAGCACAGTCCCCATGAATTATAAAGTCTCACTTATTCTGCCTCTCTACATCTCTCAGAATTCCTAGCTTCCTTCAAAATTCTAAATCAGTTCTACCTCCCTGGGGAAAGTATTCATGATCTCTACCTCCTTCTTCCCTCCTCCCCACTTCTTTGCCTTTTTCTTTCTCAAATTATCTTTCTATCTGTGTAGAAGTTGTATTCCCTTAAACTGGATGCCAGCCCTTTAAGACAGATGCTGTTTTATGTTGATGATTGTATTCCTAGTTTCTTGTGAAGAAATGGGTTTTAATAAATGTTTGTCGACTTAAGTGAAACTTTTAAGTTTAGAAATTATCTGTGGAAAATGTAAACAAAACAATAGAGTAAAAAATAATAATTTTACTGAAAAATATTGTAGTGAGAGGATTAGAGGTAGTAAAGTAGAAAGAATGCTCTACTTGAAGTTAGAAGATATGGATTTGAATACCAGTTCAGAAACTTACTGATATGACCAGGGAAAATAGTTGGAAGGGAACTCAGAAATCATCTTGTTGGATTTCCTCACATTAGAGTGAGTGATTGAAATTCAGGGAGGGTAAAGGGATTTTCACAGAGTCATGCAGTTAGCAAACATCTGGAGTGATATTTGAATGTAGGTTTCTGATTTTAAGCATAATATCCTTTCCCCTTCAACAAACTGGGTCTATTTAACTCCTCTAGTCTACGGCTTTTAAAATTTTTTCCACTTAACAACTCTTTTTGCCTAAGAAATTTTTACCGGATCCTGGGTACATAAGTATATAAAATAGGTATACAAATTAAACAATTACTGATAATAAATCATAATTTTGCAACTCCTTCATTCAATTACACAACCCCATATGGGTACTTTTAAGAGGGCCCAGAAGCCCAGCCAAGTCTTTATTTCTCAGCAACTATTCAATATCAAATTAATATTATTATGTCCTTAGTCCTTTAGGCTTTCAGCCTTCTTTTGTTATCTTAGCCCACTACATTGTAAACTCCTTTAGGTCAGGGACTATCTGTAATGCCAGAGAAACTGAGCAAGATGGAGATTAGAGAGTATTTAATAGTTTATTAAATGGAGAGATTTACTGGGATCAAAGTGGATCCATGTTTTGGTCCCAGGGCTGAATGAGACCATTGTCTCCAAGAATCTAGCCAACAATCAGAGTTCTCAATGACATATATACACATAGCTCAGATACAGGGGTAGACAGAGGCAGGGGCAGAGTCAGGGTACTGAGAGTGGGACTCTGACAGGGTGGGGTGAACCACCGGAGATGGGATGACATAATTGGGGGAGGCACCCGGGACATGAGGAGAGGCATCTTGATAAAACAATATTTGACATTCCAATAGCTTGGGATGGGGAGAGGCATTCTGATATTCTAAAACATAAGATCTTTTATCCTTATCAAATATTCTGATAAAGAGGGAGGGGAGGTTTTGCAGGACTGAGAAGCAGGGAAACTGAGGCAGGACTGAGTCAGCATAATTGGGGAAATTGAATCAGGACAATAAAAGAGAACTATGGCATAACAGATCTTTCTTGTTCTTATTTGTACCCCCAGCATTTAGTATTGTGCCTGGCACAATGAATATTGTTTTGTATTGATTGATGAAGCAGGATATGTAAGCATTAAGCTTGTAAGTAAAGTCAAATTAAAGGGACTTGAAACTCTAGTTCAATGAATTAGGCCTCTGATCTTAGCATTACCTGTTTATCAGTATTAATTTGCCTATGTGCCAATACTGCCATATGTTACAAAGTCCAAGGAAATATTAACAATCTTTGGAATATGACCAGTTACATTTAGACCTGTTTTAATAATTTACTCTTGTTTGAAATCTCTGGAATCCTTGAAGCTATATATTGCTGATTTTTCATGATTGTGTACTATTAATGTATCTTTGGCCTATTTTATATGTTTGCTAAACTCTTTGTTCTTGAGTTTGTAATCATAATGCAAGTTTTATTCTCTGAGATAATTACTTAGAATTCTTTGGCAGCTCCTTTGATAGATATTTAAATCCCAAACAGAAGAGGGGACCCCAAAACTCTGAAAATCCTTAAAGGAGAACTGCCTCAGGGAGGGACCCTGCCCCAGGGACAAACAGTTTCATCTTTGTTATCTGGGTAGGATCTGCTCAGTCCTGAAACTCATTGAATTTAATTCAAATTCTAGCCCTAGCTGAAACCCAGCAAGGAGCCAACTTGGGACTCCACTCACGGGTCTCCTTTAGCTAAATCTCTCATTATAAAAAGAGCCAAACTAAAACCTCTTTGCAGAGGTTCCAAACATGCCAACTATACCATGCTTGGCATCCCAAGGAGCCTCTTTCCACTGGAATACTCTTTCCAGTGCCATCTTCTCTTTATCCTCACCTATTTCCCTAACCAGACTTTAACTTTACTTCCAATCCCCATAATAAACCTCTTTTATCAATCTAGGTTTTTGGATCTGTAAATTCCTTTACAGAGAACCTCTGCACTGCCAGAAAGGAGTCCCCTAAACTCTCTACCCTTGCGCCAAAACCTACCCTGAACCCCAAACCTGCCACTAGATTTCGTTTAACTCCCTGACCACCAAAAACCCTAATTTCATTTGGGTTCCCCAAATCTAAACCTCATTAAAACTTTCTCTTAAAAATTAGGAATTTTGGCTTTTAGTGTAGATCCTTCTAATACAATTCTCGAAGTAATTACTTGATAAATTAATATGTAATTTATTCTCCCATGTTATTGGGACAGTTTGTTTGATTGAAAGGAGTAAAAACAAAGAAACAAACATAGTTTTATAGCCCCCCCAGAAAAAAGTCATTTATTGAGAATAAAAATGGTCAAAATATCTTGTTTCCCACATCTAATTTACATTTTACTGACATGAGAACTTTAAGATGAAAAGATGGGATGTGTTATCCCAGAATTAGTTGGTTACAAGTAAAGTTAGGCAAAGAAGAGCTTTAAATACTAAATAGAGGATTTTATATTTGATCCTGGAGGTATTATAAAGTTGCTGAAGTTTATCCAATAGGGAGTGATATAGAAAGACTTGAACTTTAGGAAAATCACATTGGGGGTTGAAATGGATTAGAATAGAGAGTTTGAGGCAGGGGACCATCTGCAATAGTTCAAGTATCAGTTGAAGAGGGCCTATACAAGGGTGATGGCAATACCAGAGAAGAAAAGGGAACACTTAAAACTTGTTGCAAGGATGAAATAGTCAGATCTTGGCAAGAGATTGGATATGGGGAATGACAGCAAAAAATCCAGAATAACACCAAATTGTAAGCTTTGGAGACCAAGAGGATAATAATGCCCTTGACAGAAAGAGAGAATTTTAGAAGGGAAAAGAATTTAGTTTTATTTCTTCATCGCTTTTTCTAATTCCTTCAATTTCTTTTTTTCTATTATTGCTTAAGTTAACATTTCTTACACTATATTTAATAATAATGGTGATAATGACATTATTTCATCTCTGATTTTATGTATATCCCATTATATATAACACTTGCTGATGATTTTAGATAGATACTTCTCATTCTTTTAAAGAAAACTCTATTTATTCCTATATTCTCTAGTGTTTTAAATAGGAATGAGTGCTGCAATATGTCAAAGGTTTCTTTTTTTTATCTATTTATTGAGATAATCACATGGTTTCTGTTAGTTTTGTTTTCGATATGTCCATTATGCTTATAGTTTTCCTAATATCAAATTATCCTGGTAATAAATTGCTGTAATCTCTTTGCTAACTTTATTTAAAAATTTTGCAGCAATATTCTTTAGGGAGATCAGTCTGCAATTTTTTTCTCACTTTTGGCTATTCCTGATTTAGGTATTAGCACCATATTTGTGTCATTAAAAAAAAAATTTGGTACAAGTCCTTCTTCACCCTTTTTTCCAAACGGTTTGTATAGTATTAGAATTAATTGTTCTTCAAGTATTTGTTAGAATTCACTTATAAATCTGTCTGGCCCTGAAGATTTTTTTCTTATGAAGTTCATTGTCACTTGTTCAACTTTTTTTCTAAAATGGACTTATTAGCAAGGTGATTCAGGCCAGTTTCAAAGATCTTATGATGGAAAGAGCCCTCTGCACCCAGTGAAAGAACTGTAGGACTGTGTGCCTCATGACATAGTATTTTCACTCCTTTTTTGTTGCTGTTGGCTTTCATTTTGTTTTCTTTCTCATTTTTTCCCTTTTTGATCTGATTTTTGTTGTGTAGCATGATAATTGTGGAAATATGTATAGAAGAATTGTCCATGTTTAACATATTTTGGAGCACTTGCTAGTCACGTAGGGGAGGTGGGGAGGGTCAGGAGAGGGAAAAAAAACACAAGGTTTTGCTAGGGTGAGTGTTGAACACTATGCATGTGTTTTGAAAATAAAAAGCTTTATTAAAATAAAATGGTATTATTTAAGCATTTTATTTCCTCTTCTGTTAGTCTGAGCAATTAATATTTTTGTAAATATTTCTCCATTTCACTTAGATTGTCTGATTTATTGGCATAGAGTTGAGTAAAATTAAAACAATAGTTATTGCTTTAATTTTCTCTTCATTAATTATTAATAAATTAGAGGAACATAGGATAGTTTACCTCTCAGACCTGTGGAAGGGGAAGGTCTTTATGACCAAAGCAGAACTAGAGATCATTACTGATCACAAAATAGAAAATTTCGATTATACCAAACTGAAAAGTTTTTGTACAAACAAAACTAATGCAGACAAGATTAGAAGGGAAGCAATAAACTGGGAAAATATTTTTACAGTCAAAGGTTCTGATAAAGGCCTCATTTCCAAAATATATAGAAATTAACTCTAATTTATAAAAAATCAAGCCATTCTCCAATTGAAAAATGGTCAAAGGATATGAACAGACAATTCTCAGATGAAGAAATTGAAACTATTTCTAGTCATATGAAAAGATGCTCCAAGTCATTATTAATCAGAGAAATGCAAATTAAGACAACTCTAAGATACCACTACACACCTGTCAGATTGGCTAAGATGACAGGAAAAATAATGATGATTGTTGGAGGGATGTGGGAAAACTGGGACATTGATTCATTGTTGGTGGAGTTGTGAAGCGAATCCAACCATTTTGGAGAGTAGTTTGGATCTATGCTCAAAAAGTTATCAAACTGTGCATACCCTTTGATCCAGCAGTGTTACTACTGGGATTATATCCCAAAGAGATTATAAAGAAGGGAAAGGGACCTGTATGTGCACGAATGTTTGTGGCAGCCCTTTTTGTAGTGGCTAGAAACTGGAAACTGAATGGATGTCCATCAGTTGGAGAATGGCTGAATAAATTGTGGTATATGAAAATTATGGAATATTACTGTTCTGTAAGAAATGACCAACAGGATGATTTCAGAAAGGCCTGGAGAGACTTAAACGAACTGATGCTGAGTGAAATGAGCAGGACCAGGAGATCATTATATACTTCTACAACAATACTAGATGATGACCAGTTCTGATGGATCAGGCCATCCTCAGCAACGAGATCAACCAAATCATTTCTAATGGAGCAGTAATGAACTGAACTAGCTATACCCAGAAAAAGAACTCTGGGAGATGACTAAAAACCATTACATTGAATTCCCAATCCCTATATTTATGCACACCTGCATTTTTGATTTCCTTCACAAGCTAATTGTACAATAATTCAGAGTCTGATTCTTTTTGTACAGCAAAATAATGTTTTGGTCATGTATACTTATTGTGTATCTAAGTTATATTTTAATATATTTTAACATCTACTAGTCATCCTGACATTTAGGGGAGGGGGGGGGGTAAGAGGTGAAAAATTGGAACAAGAGGTTTGGCAATTGTTAATGCTGTAAAGTTACCTATGTATATATCCTGTAAATAAAAGGCTATTAAATAAAAAAAAAACAAAAAACATTGAAAAAAAATTTTCTCTTCATTGATCATGAATTCCTTTTATCTTTTTTTAATATTGATGATTTGGTTTTCTTTTTTTAAATCAAATTAACCAAAGGTTTATTTATTATATTACTTTTTCTAGCTTTTTAAGTTGCATGCCCAATTCATGGCTCCCTTCTTTCTCTATTTTATTCATGTAAGCAGTTAGAGATATTAAGTTTCCTCCAAGGATTGCTTTGACTGTATCTTATAAGTTTTGGTATGATGTCTCATTATTGTCATTATCTTGGATGAAATTATTGATTGTTTCTATGATTTGTTGTTTGGCCTACTTGTTCTTTAAAATTAGATTGTTTAAATAGCTTTTAATCTATTTTCTCATGTTCTTTAGTGCATGTAATTCTTGTTGCATTGTGATCTGAAAAGGATGCATTTAATATTTCTGCCTTTCTGCATTTCACTGTGAAGTTTTTATACCCTAGATCAGAATAAATTTTTGTGTAGGTGACATGTATTGCTGAGAAAAAGGTATTCAATTTTATCCAAAAGTCTTTCATTTCTAACTTTTCTAAAATTCTACTTACCTTCTTAACTTCTTATTTATTTTAAGGTTAGTTTTAACTAGTTCTGAGAGAGGAAGGTTGAGGTCCTCCACTAGTATAGTTTTGCTGTTTATATTTCTTGCTCTTACTAACTTAACTTTTCCTCTAGGAATTTGGATGCTATACCACCAGTTGCATAAATATTTAATATTGATATTATTTCATTGTTTATGAACAAGATATAGTTTTCTTTCTTATCTCTTTTAATTAGACCCATTTTTGCTTTAGCTTTGTCTGAGATCAGGATTGCTCCCCTGCCTTTTTTTTTTAAACTTCAGCTGAAGCATAATATATTTTATTCTAGCCTTTTACATTTCTACATTTACATTGTAAATTTCTACTTCAAATGTGATTTTGTAAACAAGATTTTGTAGGATTCTATTTTTTAATCCATTCTGCTATATGCTTCTATTTTATGGGAAGAGATCCTATTCACATTCATAGTTATGATTACTATGTATTTCTCTCTATCCTATTTTCTTCCCTATTTATACTTTTTTCTCATTTTACCCTATCCCTTCTCACTAATATTTAGCTTCTGACCACTACTTCTCTCAATCTGCTCTCCCTTCTCTTACTCCTCCCTTTTCTTGCCTTTTCTCTTACTGCTTCTTCTTTCTCTTCTATCCACCCCCTCCCTTTTCTTTCCCCTTTCTCCTTCTACTTCCCTATAGGGTAAGATAAATTTCTATATCCAACTTAGTGTATATGTTATTCACTCTTTGAGTCAAATATGATGAGGTTTCAAGTTCAAAAAAATGTTCATTTTCCTCCCTACACTTCCTCTACTGTAATAGGTCTTTTGTGTCTCTTCTTGTGATGTAATTTACCACATTTTGCTTCCCCTTTCTTCTCTCAGTACAATTCTTTTTCCATTCCTTAATGTATTTTTATATCATCACAACAAAGTTAACTTATACCCACATCCTCTGTTTATATATACCTTTTATTGCTCTTATAAAGATACTGTTCTCTAGAGTTACAGGTATCATCTTCCCATATAGGGATGCAAACAATTTAACTTTTGAATAATATTTTTTCTTTCCTGTTTACCTTTTTATGCTTCTCTTGTAACTGATATTTGAAGATCAAATCTTCTGTTTACTTTTGGTCTTTTGATCAGAAATGATTGAAAGCTCCCTATTTTATTGAATATACATTTCCCTTCTAAAAGATTATACTAATTCTTTTTTTTTCTGGGTAGTTGATTCTTGATTGTAATCCAAGCTCATTTATGTTCTGGAATATCATATTTCAGGATCTCTGATCCTTTAACACAGAAGTTGGTAAGGCTACTGTAATTCTGACTGTGACTCATCAATATTTGAATTTCTTCTTTCTGGATGCTTGTGATATTTTCTTCTTGACATGATAATTCTGGGATTTGGCTGCAATATTCTTTAATTTTCATTTTGGGATCTCTTTCAAGAAGTGATTGGTGGATTCTATCAATGACCATTTTGCCCTCTAGTTCTAGGATATCAGGGCAGTTTTCCTTCTTGATTTCTTGAAAGGCCCTTTTTTTGATCATGACTTTCAGGTAGCCCAATAATTCTTAAATTATCTCCCCTGGATCTATTTTATAGGTCAATTGTTTTTCCAAGTAATTTTATATTTTCTTTTATTTTTTCATTCTCATCGATTCGTTAGCTTCCATTTGCCTAATTCTACTTTTTAAGGAAAGATTTCTTTCAGTTAGCTTTTTGCACCTACTTCTCCATTTGGCTAATTCTACTTTTAAAGGAGTTATTCCCTCCAAATGATTTTTTCCCCATCTGGCCAATTGTATTTTTAAGGAATTGTTTTCTTCAATCAATTTTTGTCCTTTTCCCAAACTGTTTATTCTCTCTTGCATACTTCTCATTTCTTTTCCCAATTTCTTTTACTTCTCTTTTTTGACTTTAAAATCCTTTTTGAATTCTTCCAAGAAGGCATTTTGGTCTTGAGGCCAGTTCATATCCTACTTTGAGCTTTCATATGTTAAAGATAAGCTCTGCTCCTGGGGTACACGAGGCCCTGTCTTAAGTTTCCCATGATATGGACCATAGTTGGGGTCACTGACTTTGAGTCCTGGGACCTTGAGTGCTTGGTGGCTTGCTAACTGCTTGGGGTAGCTGTCCTAGTCATTCCTATTGTTGTCTGGTTTCCAGGGCTGATATATGTCTTCTGTGCTGGGTGTTGATTTGTTGATCTAGGACAAAGAGGCTTTGGTTGCTGATGTGGGCTATGGCTAAGAGCCTCCTGCTGTCTTACCTAGATACCATCTGCATCTGTGCTGAGTTGTGCTCCCTTTTTACCCAAGTGAGACTGACTTTTCCTGAAATCCCTCCAAACTATCTTAAGCTGGAAAATTATTTCCCTCCATCTTTTTGTAGGTTCTTTCACTCCAGAATCTGTTTAGAGGCTTGTTTAATGTTGTTTCCAAGAGAAACTGGGGAGAGCTAGGGGAACTTTGTGGCTTCTCTCCCCCATCTTGGTTCTAAACCCCCCACCCAATCCAGCTTTTTTACTGATGTTTCACCCTCATGAAGAGGCTTCTTAAATCTTCACTTTCTTCCATCAGAATGATATCATTTGCGTATCTGAACTTGTTATTTCTCCCAGAAACCTTAATTCTGGCTTTAGATTCATCTGGTATTTCACATGCTGCACTCTGAATATAAGTTAAATAAATAAGGTGACAATATAGAGTTTTGCCATACTCTTTTCCCCAATTTAAAACCAATCAATTGCTCTGTGTTCTATCCTAACTGTTGCTTCTTGATCTGCATACAGGTTCCTTAGGAGACAAGTGAGATTATCTGGTACTTCTATCTCCTTGAGGACTTGTCACATTTTGATGTGAACCACACAAAGACTTTAGTGTAGTTAATGAAGCAGAAGTATTTGTTTTTCTGGAACTTCTTTGCTTGACAATTTGGTCCCTAGTTCCTCTGCCTCTGAAGACTAGACTGCTCTTCTGGTAATTAAATGAACATATTGCTTAAGCTTAGCTTGCAGAACCTTAAGCATTACCTTGTTGTCATGTGAACTGAGTGCAATTGTTCAGTCACTTAAACATTCCTTGACATTATCCTTCTTTAGGATTGGGATGTAAACTGATCTTTTTTAATCCAGTGGCTACTGTTTTGTTTTTCGGATTAGCTGGAATATTGAGTGCAGCATTTAACAGCAGCATCTTTTAGGATTTAAAATAATTTATCTGGAATCCCATCACTTCCATTAGCCTTATTGTTAGCAATGCTTCCTAAGGCCTGCTTGATTTCATTCTCTAAGGTGTGTAACTCTAGATTAGTAACCATACCATCCTGAATATTGGTGGGTAAGCTCTTTTTTTGGTTTGGTTCTATATATTCTTGCACTTCTCCTTAAGCTCTTCTACTTCTCTTAAGTCCCTGCCAATTTTGTCTTTTATCATGACCATTTGGCATTGATATCTATAATTTTCTTGAAGAGATCTTTTGTCTTTCTCATTCTATTGTTTTCTTCTATTTCTTGGTATTGTTCACTTAAGAAAAACTAATTATATCTCCTTGTTATTCTCTAGAATTTACATTCAGTGGGTTATATCTTTCCTTTTCTCTTTCCCCTTTTACTTTCCTTCTTTCCTCACCTATTTGTAAAGCCTCATTAGACAGTCATTTTGCCTTCTTGCTTCCCTGTATCCCTTTGAAATGTTTTTGCTTTCTGTACAATATTGTGGATCTCTGCCCATAATTTTTCTCTCATTCTCTCAACCAAATCTAATCCCTTAAGTCTATTCATCCCTTTCACTTCATATTCACAAGGCACCTAATTTAGGTTATGCTTATATGGTCTGATGGTTTTCCCTGCTTTTTTCAATTTAGATATGAATTTTTCAATAAGAAACTCATAATTGGAGTCATAACTCCACTCCTTGTTTTTCTTAACTAGTATTTTGTTTTTCAAAATATATGCAAAGGTAGTTTTCAACATTCACCTTTGCAAAACTTTGTGTTCCAAATTTTTCTCCCTCCCCAAGACGGCAAGTAATCTGATATAAATTAAACATGTGCAGTTCTTCTAAACATATTTTCACATTCATTATGCTGTATGAGAAAAATCAGATCAAAAGGGAAAAA
The DNA here is from genome assembly GCF_902635505.1 of Sarcophilus harrisii. Lineage (NCBI taxonomy): Eukaryota > Metazoa > Chordata > Mammalia > Dasyuromorphia > Dasyuridae > Sarcophilus > Sarcophilus harrisii. The sequence continues at coordinate 346,410,259 of NC_045426.1, forward strand.
ACAAGAAACAAACAACCAACAACAAAGCTTTGATGCACATTCAGTTTCCATAGTTCTCTTTCTGAATGCAGATAGCTCTTCCATCACAAGATTATTGGAATTGCTTTTCATTGTTGAAAAGAGCTAAGTCCATCACAGTAGATCATCACATCATCTTATTTTTATTGTTGACAATGTTCTCTTAGTTCTGCTCATTTCACCCAGCATCTTTCATGTAAGTCTTTCCAGGCTTTTCTGAAATCAGCCTGCTCCTCATTTCTTATAGAACAACAATGTTCCATTACATTCATATACCATAACATATTAAATGATTCCCCAGTTGATGGGCATACATTTGGTTTCCAGTCTTTGTCCAGGCCTTGTTTTAACTCACTGTATAGGGTTTCTTCATCTTTTATTGCAAAGTATACAATTAATCTGATCTTGAAATTGACCATCCACTGATGTCTGGTGTAGCGTCACCTTTTAAGTAGTTGAAAAATGTGTTTGGTTGACCTATTAATTAACTTAAAATTCTATCAGTTTCAGCCCTGCTTCATTAGAGACTCCAAGGCAAAACTTGCCTGTTATTCCAATTATCTTTTGATTTCTTACTGATAGGATTCTAATTGTTGTCCCCAGTACACCTCAACCTAGACCTGCCCTTAGCCTGGAGCCTCATTGAAATTATTAATCATAGGTCTCACTAGAATAATGAGCAGAACAGCATATTCTGTAACCACATCACCAAGTTACCACATGATGGTTATCACAAAACATAACACAGAAATTAGCCAATAAGAAAATAGCACCAACAGGATGTAGAACAGGACACTGGATTGTAAACCTCAATAAATCATTCCCTTGACATGGTGCCTGCACAGTTCCCCTTCTTTGTTGTCCTTGGGTGAACCTATGCTAGCTATGATTATATATATTTATTGCTCCCCCCACCCTCCGTGGGCTTTTCTGCATGCATTCTGGGAAACTGCATGCTCAGTTCCAACAAGTTTTTAGGACCTCTCCATGGTAGCTCCATGGTAACAAATTTCTCCTGTAATCTCAAAATTTACATATTTTGTGATGTAATCAGCACTGTTTACTCTATAAAAATCCTTTTCTTGCTTTGCTGGGCTTCTGACTCCTCTAGGGAGCTTAGCCTGCTTGCTGAATGCATAAATCTCTTTAAAATGCCTTTGCTTGTATTGGTGACTGTCAGAACCAGAGAGCTCTTTCAGAGGCAACACCACAACACGTACCTGATATCTCAACATTAGTTTAGCATCTCAATCTGCCATGATTAATTTGGTATCTTTTTTTTCAGGGGGAGTTATTTCTAGAAGATGTGGTTCTTCATGGAACTGATCAACTTTGGTCTCAAAGTTGTGGTTGGAACATAGACTTGTATTACTGTGATGCTTTGTATTCTAACAGGTATCATTCTATCATTTTTAGAGTATGTCTCAGTACTGCTTTTTTCATCCTTTTATTGAGCATGAAGACCATTCCTTTCAAGGATCTTGCCCACGTAGTATATATAAAGTTCACTTTAATTAAATTCAACCGTTACCATCCATTTAAGTTCACAAACATTCAGGATGTCAATGTTTAAACTTTCTATTGACCACATCCAGATTACCTTACTTCATAAATCTTATATTCCAGGTTTCTACATAAAACGGATCTTTACAGCATTGCAATTCCCCCCCCCCCTTCTTCCCACTTCATAGTATTTTATTTTTTCCAGTTACATGTAAAGATAATTTTTAACATTTACTTTTATAAAATTTTGATTTCCATTTTTTCCTTCCTCTCTTCCTCTCATCTTTACAAGCAAGCAATTTGATACAGGTTATACTTGCACAATTATATTAAACATATTTCCACATTAGTCATATCGCAAAAGAAGAATTAGAACAAAAGAGAAAAACAAGAAGAAAGAAAGCAACAAAAAAGTAAAAATATTATGCTTTGACCTTCATCAAAACTCCATAGTTCTTTCTCCAGAGTTTTTGGAATTGTCTTGGATCATTATATTGCTGAGAAGAACCAAGTTTATCAAAGTTGATCATTGCACAAGTATAGTCTTCTCTTTGTTCTGCTTACTTCATCCAGCATCAGTTCATATTTGTCATTCCAGGCTTTTTTGAAATCTATCTGCTCATCATTTTTTTTTTGGTTAATTTCAATAGTATTTTATTCTTCCAACTACATGCAAAAATAGCTCTCAACATTCATTTTTGTAAGACCTCAAGTTCAATTTTTCTTCTTCCCCAAGCAATCTGACAGACATGTACAATCAAATTAAATATATTTCAACATTTGATATATTGTGAAAGAAAAAATCAAAACAAAAAGGAAAAACCACAATTAAAAAAAAGAACAACACAAAAAAGTATAAATAGCATGCCTTGATCAAGTATTGTCTCTGGATTTGGGTGGCATTTCCTATCCTAAGTCTATTGGGATTGTCTTGGAATACTGTATTGCTGAGGACTAGGTCTTTCATAGTTGATCATCATATAGTCTTGATGTTACTGTGTACAATGTTTTTCCAAGTTTCACCATTTCACCATTTCTTCTCTTTCTCTCTCTTTCTTTGTGTTTGAGGCTATTGGGTTAAATGAATTGCTCAGATTCACACAAGTAGGAAGTGGGAAGTATTAAGTGTCTGCTGCTGGATTTGAACTGAGGTTCTCCCGATTTCAGGGTTGATGTGCTAACCACTAAACCATCTAGCTGCCTCCTCATTATTTCTTAAAATTTTTACAATAGTATTTCATTACATCCTTATCCCACAATTTGTTTAGTCACTCCCCAATTGATGGGAGGATCCAATTTTTTGGCAGACCAGTTTAATTAAGATACTGAAGAGTTTGTATTCTAGGGGTGTGCTTGACCCAGTTCCTATTGATCAAGGAAAGCCATTGTTAAATTTGCCATTTTAAAATTTTGTCTGAGCATTTCAGGGATTGAGTTATTGTTGTGTTGCTCATCTATTTTTTTTTTAAGTTTTTTAAATTATTAATAGCTTTTTATTTACAAGTTATATGCATGGGTAATTTTTCAGCATTGACAATTGCCAAACCTTTTATTCCAATTTTTCCCCTCCTTCCCCCCACCCCCTCCCCTAGATGGCAGGATGACCAATACATGTTAAATATATTAAAGTATAAATTAAATACAAAATAAGTATACATGTCTAAACCGTTATTTTGCTGTACAAAAAGAATCGGACTCTGAAATAGTGTGCAATTAGCCTGTGAAGGAAATCAAAAATGCAGGCGGACAAAAATATAGGGATTGGGAATTCTATGTAATGGTTCTTAGTCATCTCCCAGAGTTCTTTCTCTGGGTATAGCTGATTCAGTTCATTACCACTCCATTGGAATGAATTTGGTTCATCTCATTGCTGAAGATGGCCAGATCCATCAGAATTGATCATCATATAATATTGTTGTTGAAGTAAATAATGATCTCCTGGTCCTGCTCATTTCATTCAGCATCAGTTCATGTAAGTCTCTCCAGGCCTTTCTGAAATCATCTGCTCATCTATTTTTAAGAAAATGATGGCTATAATGTTTGTAATGCAGATTAAACTTAAAAGTATGTCAGAAAGGAGATTGTTAAAACATTTACTAGCACAACTCTGATTATATCCTTGAAGTAAATTGAAAGCAATGGCAAAGACATTGTGTCAAGAATAGAGGAATAATGTGGAGGATGATTTGGAGAGCAGATACTTGGCTGATTATGTGGTGAGAAGTTATAAAGTGGGGCTATGGGAGAGGAAGACAGAGGTTAGAATAGAGAAATATTATGGACATAGTATTGACCAAGACTTGCCAATAGATTGGATGTGGAAAGTCAGGTAGAAAGAAAGAGTAAAGGAAAGCAAAACTGTACAATTTGGTGACATCTTGTTGAGAATTCAAATGAGGGTAACCATCAATTGTATTTAGGAGATTGATACTGAAGCCATCAGGACAGTCTCTAATTAAGAGATCAACTTTGCTATCGATGAAGACCTCAGAATTCTTTACTGCCCAGGATTGAAATAACTTTGGGTGTAGCATTTATCACACATGTGCAGGCACAATCACTTAAGAAGTGGAAGTGGATCAATGAAAAATTAAAGCAATAATTAGGAGCTAATTTGCCCAACTATATGCCAATAAATCTGATAATCTAAGTGAAATGGATGAATACTTACAAAAATATAGATTGCCCAGGTTGACAGAGGAGGAAATAAATTAAATAGTTCCATTTTAGAAAAAGAAATTGACCAAGCTATTAATGAACTCCCTAAGAAAAAATTTCCAAGGCTAGATGGATTTAGAAGTGAATTCTACCAAACATTTAAAGAACAATGAATTTCAATACTGTGCAAACTATTTAGAAAAATAGAGAAAGAAGGAGTTCTACCAAATTTCTTTTATGGCACAGATATGGTGCTTACCTAAACCAGGTAGATTCAAAACACAGAAAGAAAATTATGCACCAATTTCCCTAATGCAAAAATCTTAAATAAAATATTAGCAAAGAGATCACAGCATGTTATCACCATGATAATATACTATGACCAAGTAGGATTTATACCAGGACTGCAGCACTGGTTCAATACTGGGAAAACTAATAGCATAATTAACAAAACTAATAAATAACTAAACTAACAGAAATCCTATGACTATCTCAGTAGATGCAGAAAAAGCATTTGACAAAATCCAACACTCTTTCATATTAAAAACACTAGAGAGCATAGGAGTAAATGGAGTTTTCCTTAAAATGCTCAGTAATATCTATCTAAAACCATCAGGAAGCATCACATGTAATGGGAATAAACTAGAAGCATTCCTAGTAAGATCAAGGGTGAAATAAGATTGCTTATTGTCACTATTACTTTTCAATATTGTATTAGAAATGTTAGCTTTAGCAATAAGAGAAGAAAAATAAATTAAAGGAATTAGAGTAGATAATAAGGAAGCCAAATTATCACTCTTTGCAGATGATATGATGATATATTTAGAGAATCCTCGTGAATCAACTAAAAAACTACTAGAAACAATTCACAACTTTAGCAAAGTTGCAGGATACAAAATAAGTCCACATAAACCATTGGCTTTTCTATTCATTACCAACAAAGTCCAACAGCAAGAGATGCAAAGAGAAAATAACTGTTGATAATATAAAATATTTGGAAGTCTACCTGCCAACACAACATCAGGAACTATATAAACATAATGACAAAACACTTTCCACACAATTAAAGTTAGATCTAAACAACTGGGAAGAATATCAAGTTTTCATGGGTAGGGCCAAGCTAACATAATAAAAAATGACAATTCTACCTTGTTGGGGGTTCGGCCCCAACTCCCGAGTGAAACAGATCTCATGTGATCAGCACTGCCTGTCCACTTGAATAGTGAAGACTGTGAGCAATGAGGGGCGAGAGGCGGGGTGGTGTGAGACTCCGACTTATTACAAAGACTGCAGGTGCTTTATCTCCTCAGTGCCTGCTTCTAGTTCCTATATCATAACATAAGCACATTTTATAGCAGATACATGATTCTCTACAGGAAGCTGCACGTAGATACAGAGTGAGCATTCCTTTCCTAATAGGGTATGGTCGTTGTACTCCCTTCCAAGGGCCAGCACGCCTTCCCTGGGGACTGCCACCCATTCCTCCCAATGTCATCTTGCTCACCCTTACAAGGCTACCCTCAATTTACCTGAGCCACGCCCTGTACGATGTCCAAGGCTGGCAGGAGGTTGTCAAGTTTTCTTACACTACCTAAATTAATCTACTTATTCAGTGTCATATCAATCAAACTGCTTAGAAATTACTTTATAGAACTAGAAAAATAATAATAAAATTCATCTGAAAGAACAAAAGGTCAAGAATTTCAAGGGAATTAATGAAAAAAAATGTAAATACAAATGACCTAGCTCTACCAGACCCAACATTATATTTATAAAGCAGTGGTACTCAAAACCATTTAGTATTGGCTAAGAAATAGAGTAGATGATCAGTGGAATGGGTTAGGTTCACAAGACACAATAGTTAATGACTATAGTAATCTAGTGTTTGATAAATTCAAAGACTCCAGTTTCTGGGATAAGAACTCACTGTTTGACAAAAACTGCTGGGAAAATGGAAATTTGTATGGAAATACAATTGGAATTGTATGGCAGATTGGAAAATAGTATGGTAGAAACTAGGCATTGACTAAAACCTATCACTCTATATCAGGATAAGGTTGAAATGAATTCATGATTTAGACATAAAGGGTGATACCATAAACAAATCAGGAGATCAAGGGATAGATAGTCTACCTCTCAGATCTATGGAGAAGAAAGCAATTTATGGCCAAAGAAGAATTCAAGTACATTATTGAATGCAAAAGGAATCATTTTGATTATATTAAATTAAAAAAGTCTTTATACAAACAAAACCAATGCAGTAAAGATTAGAAGGGAAGCAGAAAACTGGGGAAAAAATTTTTTTTTCTAACGGTTCTGATAAAAGCCTCATTTCTAAAATATATAGAGAATTGTTTCAAATTATAAGAATAAAAACCATTCTTCAATTGATAAATGATCAAAGGCTATGAACAATTTTCAGATGAAGAAATTAAAGCATTTCTCTATATAAAATTACTCTAAATCATTATTGATTAGAAAAATGCAAATTAAGACAAATTTGGAAAACAAAGTTTTGCAAGGGTGAATGTTGAAAACTATCTTTGCATGTATTTTGAAAATAAAAAAAACTACTATTGAAAAAAAAAAGTAGAGGTGGATGGGGTAAAAGGGAGGGAGATCTTTGAGTCCTTTGTGTTTGCAGTGCCTTTTTGCTGAGGGGGAGGTGCTGTCTGAGTTTGGAGGCAACTGGCACTTGGTTGTCCTGGCCCCTCTGTATGCTGGTTTGGGCAGCCCTTCCTCTATTATGGAACTTTGGTTTTGAGGATCTGTAGCCATTTATTGGCATTTATCCAGAGGTAGCAACAGAGCTGGGGTTGGGGCTAGGTTCTGGGCCCCTAGTCTTAGCCTTGTCTGTCATTTTCTTGATTAACCCAGGTCCTTAATTGAGATTTAGCAGACTTGGCCTTCCTTTCTAGCCCAGGAACATGTGCAGACCCCTTCAGCTGATACCCAGACTAGCATTTGGCATTAACATAACCTCAGTTCTTGAAGACTATGTCTTTGGAACAAACCTGGAAAGTCAAGTCATGTAATCATAAATTTAGAGCTGGAAGGGACCTTAGAGGTCATATATTCAAACCCCAATGTTTTACTTAAGAAAAGACAGAGAGTAAGAGAAGTTAAAGGACTTGCCCAGACTCTAAAAGATATTAGTAAAGATAGATCTGAACCCCAGTCCCTTTTTAGACACTGTGCTAAATGCTTAAGATATAAATACAGGCAAGCAAGATAGTCCCTACCCTTAAATCTACCCATAAAGGGCTTATATTCTAATGGGGGAAGGTAGCACAAAGCAGGAGATGCAGCTAGTTGGCTTAAACAGTGGTTCTCAAATCTTTGTTCTCAGTATCTTCATGTTGCTAAAAAACTATCGAGGATCTGTTCAAAGAGCTTTTGTTCACATGGGTTATATTTAGAGCTATTTACTATATTAGAAATAAAAAATAATTTTGAATTTGTAGACCCTCTGAAAGGGTTTCAGAGACCCCAACAATCTTTGGACTATACTTTGAGGACCACTGTCAGATAGAGTGCTGACCCAGAGTTGGGAGAACCTGAGTTCAAATCCAGCCTCAAACACTATTTGTGTGATCCTGGGCAAGTCAAACAACCCTCTTTGTCTCACTTTTTTCATTTATGTAATGAACTAGAGAAGAAAATGGCAAACCACTCCAATATCTTTGCCGATAAAACCTTACCTGGGGTCAAGATGACTCAGATATGATTAAACAATATATAAACGGGGAATGTAACATAGTATGTGGATAGCCAGGAAGTGGAATACAGACCTGACTCTAGGCAAGATGAAGCAAAAGTGTTATCAATTAGAGAGAGAGCTTGATCTATGGCTGTTGTAAGCTGAGAATAAAATTCATAATAATACATATAATATGTTATTATTCATAAAACTCATGAATAACAACAGTAAAAGAGGGCTAAATGTGAGGATGTTCACTTCTTCCTATTGTATTATAATGGACAAAGTCAAAACATGGAAGAACTTGACTGTCAATCTTAAAAAAGAAAAAAGTCAGGCAAGACAGTAAATACCTCCTCACCAATGTACTCCAGAAAAAGCACCAAAAGAGCTCTCATAGCATCCAGATCTAGATTGGCAGACCCTACAGAAATAACATGGATTTCTACAAATAAACAAGAGAGAAAGGAGTGCTAATACTACCAAGTGCTGAGGCTTGTGGTTTGAACAGCTTCTTAAATAAAAAGAAAGCACCTTTTTATTTTCCAAAGAATGCATTATATCTTTTTTTAACAATAATTTATTCCTAGAGAGTAAAGAAAATGAAGTCATGGAAGTGTCATGGAGTGGATAGAGGACCAGGTCTGGAATTAGGAAGACTCATCTTCCTGAGTTCAAATCCAGCCGCAGACACTTACTAGCTATGTGACCCCTAGACAAATCATTTAATCCTGTTTACCTCAGCTTCCTTATCTATAATGAACTGAAGAAGGAAATGGCAAATCACTCTAATATCTGCCAAGAAAACCTCAAATGGGGTCATGAAGGATCTCACACAAATGAAAGGATTGAACAAGAAACAAATGACCAAGTCAAATCTGATCACCAGCCCTAAGTCTTTCCTGATTGGTTTTCAGAGACTACAGGTTAATAATGGAAAAAAATGAGTTATGAGATGATTCAGAATTATTATTGTGTTCACTCATCTCCTTGAGTTCACCTGCATTTGGTACTACTATTCTGGGTTAGTACTGTACGGTTGTGTGATAGGAAGAAAAGAGAAAGAAATAAACATTTATCTAGCACCTACTATGTGCCAGACATTGTGCTAAGCATTGTTTTCAAATATCTCATTTTATCCTTGTAATAACCTGTGGGTTAGGTGCTATTATTATCCCCATTATATAGCTGAAGAAAGTGAGGCAAACAGAAACCTCTGTGACATGCCCAGGGCCATACAACCAGTTTGCACCTAGGGTCAGATTTGAATTTGGGTCTTCCTGACTGTAGACCTGGTGTTCTAATCTACTGTGTGAGCTACCTTCGAATAGGATGGACTTTTGTAGCTTTTTGTAGCTTTTGAGGCTTATTGGGAAATTTAACCACTACATATATGCTGTTACTGAATTGTGCAAGAAAAAGAATAGTGTAGTGTGTAACTTTAAGAAGACTACAAAACCTCTCCCACTCTAATACCGGGTCAGCTTCTCTACCTATTTTATGGGATTTTTGTGAGGTTAACAATATAATACACTTGAAAGTGTTTTGTCAAATGGTAAGCACTATACAAATGTAAGGGACTATTATCATTATAATTACTGTTATTATTAAGCAATTCCCTGTAAAGAACTTGAAGCTGATGACAGCTGTGTTTTTGTGAGGAAATAAGTTGGTTTGTAAAAGATCAAACAGGGTTTCAAGCAAACTATAAGACTAAATTTGTTTGACTTCTCAGTCAGGCCAAATGATTTTGTTGAAACTGATTGTTAAGGAAAATAACAATTAAAAAGGTTTATTCAGTGACCTCTTTGACTAAATATTAAAGCTCAGAACTGGGGCAGCTAGGTGGTGCAGTGGATAGAGCAGCAACTCTGAAGTTAGGAGGACTTGAGTGCAAATCAGACCTCAGACACACAACACTTCCCAGCTGTGTGACCCTGGGCAAGTCACTTAACCCTAATTGCCTCAGCAAAAAAAAAAAAAAAAAAAAAAAAAAAGCTAAGGACTTCAGAGAAATATAGTATGCTGGCTTTGAGGTCAGGGCTCTGAATTTGAATGTTGGCTCTAAATGACTTCAGATGAGGTTTACTTCATCTGGACCTTACTTGTCAAATAAAGGGGTCCAAATATATGGCTTCTGAAGTCTCTTTCAGTTGTAGGTCTGTAATCCTGTGGTTAGCATCTTTGGATTTCTATTTAAAATCAGATACTATGTGATTTCATCTTATTTGGGAAATCATTTGAATGGTCTCTATATTAAAGTTTCTTAAACTGTGAATTGCAACCCCATATGGGATTAAGTAACTGAATATGGGGGCATTGTAAAGAATCTGACAACAATAAAAGGTATCAATTATTCCCCCAAGATTTAATTATGCAAAAATAAATAAGCACATCCACCACATTAGTATGCAAATTTCTTTTGTCTTTAATAAGTGGGAAAATTATATGTATATCAAAATTATTTTAAAATAAATTTCTATTATAATTCATATCAATAATTGTTTTATTTGTATACCTATTTTATATACCTATATACTTGGGGTCATGTAAAAATTTCTCAGGCAAGAAAAGGTCTCAAGTAGAAAAAGTTTAAGAAGTCCTGCTCTATATCAGCTACCCCTTTTCAATTGACAGGGGTAAATTTTTACTCCTGACTTATCCATGAATGATATCTTTTTGTTGGGGAGGGGCCAGGAGGAAGGAAGTAATAGAAAAAATTTTCCTACAGCTGTCTGTGATAAAGAGTGACCTTTCTAGGTAATATTAATATTTTTAAAGACCCAATACTTTAATACTGTGAAATTAATGGCAAAGTGAAAATGAATTGATATGGTGAAATGGCAGGAGTTTGGCAAGCTGGTAGAAGAGATATTTTCAATCAGGGATATTCTTCTGAATCCTCAAATGTCCTCAAAAGTCCTCAAATGGTCACATAGGCAACGCCTTTTATCTCACAAAGGTCCTGCTCCAGTCTGTTTGTCTTTCTCTGAATCTCTGTCTCTATCTGTCTTTCTTTTTCTCTCACACACAGTTACATATGCACACACACAGTATGTGATGGAGTCTTGTTCTTGTACTCTTGTTACAACAGAATATAGGAATGGCCTCCAGTGGTGGCAGAAGAAAGGGAATCGATTGTGGTTCCCTAATTTTCCTGGTGCAACTGGCTCTGATTAGACCCAGTCTGATATTCTTGGTCATCTTTTCTGGGAGTGTGGTTGCGGTGGTGATTGTGGCTTCAGCTGTAGCCTTATTTGGTTGTTGTTTTGTGGCTCTCTTTGTTAGATGATGTGGAATAGAATAAAAAAGAGACAATGGAATTGAGTCAGTTTAACAGGCAATCTCATCTTTCTGGTTCTTTTGTGTTTTCTTCCAGAGGAACAAAAAGGAAAGAAGACATAGACCTTTCCATTAGGGAGATTACAATCTAAAAGGAAAGATAAGAAAGGGGCATAAATGACCTGTTCATGCATCAGTTCCCAAATGTTCTCCAAAAAACAAATCATTAACTCAGTGTCACTTGCTTAAGAGATAGCATGAAAGGGCCATCTTTCGGTGGAAAAGATAACTGCAGGATTTCTAACCTTTATAGCTTTAAAAGCATGACTGTGTTGGGCAGCAGTCACATACTGGATTGTATGTACTGGATGTGCCTAAAGGTCTTAGAAAAATGGACATTTTTCTTCTGCTGTTTTTAGGTTTATATTTTAAAGTAGAAGTTAGTTTGTAATTTTAAAAAATTAATTTATTCATGTTTAGTTTCTTTAGCTGGATGAATAAAAATAAAATATTTTATAGTTGAAAACTGATCATTAAAAAAAAATTCTAGGTGTGCTCAGTGAAATGTGCTGTGTGTACATATGTCCACATAGGGTTTTTTTTTGCAGCTTTTTCTTCCTCTTAGACATTATTTTTGTAGGAACTAATTGCCTTTATTCTTTCTCCTCAATTAGTCTAAGTACATTTCACCATGGTCTCATTCCCTTTCTTCTTTCTTGTTTGGGAGATGTCTAAGGAATTTTATTTTACTGCCTGGAGGATTGTTTTCTTTTCTTAAATTGTCTGTTGGGTTTTTACAAGTTAAAAAGTCTTTAGGGGATCTTTTTTTTTTCATTTCAAGATATATGACTTTAGTTTTTTTCTTAGAAAAATTCTAGTCTTCCTTCATCAGAATATTAAATGTTGCTATGTATATATGTCATTTTGTAACTATTCACCACACTACAAATGTAAGGAGTTAGTATAGTTAATATGTTAGAAGATCTAACTAGGTTCTTTTCTGGATGTGAATTTAGGGAAATTTTTAGGAATCAAGATCATTTAGATGCCATTGAAACCGAGATTTATGGCTTTTTGTTTGTTCATTTTTAAATTCTGGGGGTGGGTGGGTGGGGAAATGACAGAATCCTGGCTAATTATATAACTACTCATAGGTTATTGGCAGCTCCATCACTAGAAATTTCAGCACCCAGGGCAAGCTTAACACAAGTCAACCAGGGCAAACAGCATACAACATACCCTTGAACCAACTTTTTTTTCTCAATAATATTTTATTTCTCTAAATACATATAAAGATAGTTTTCAACATTCATTTTTGTAAGTTTTTTTTCTCCCTCCTTCCATTTCCCCAGATACTAAGCAATCTAAAATAGGTTATACATGCACAATCCTTTAAAAAAATTTCTATATTTGTCATCCTGTGTAAGAAAAATCAGACCAAAAGAAAAAAAAATGTGAGGAAAAGTAAAAGCAAAAAGCAAAAAAAAAAAAAAAAAAAAAAAAAAAAAGTTAAAATACAGCACTTTTACATTTAATCTCCATAGTTCTCTTTCTGGATGTGGATGGCATTTTCCATCCCAAGTTTATTGGAATTGTCTTGGATCACTGCATTGCTGAGAAGAGTTAAGTCTATCATAGCTGAACAGCACATAATTTTGCTGTTACTGTGTGCAATGTTCTCCTGCTGAACCAATTCTTTAAGACAAATTAAATCAGGGAGAGAGAAACTTGGCAACACAATGTCCTCTTAGGATAAAAAACCCTGATTACTGCCAAGTGGAAAGAAGACAGTGACCCTGGGACATAAGCTACTATTGGTAGAAAATCTATGCTGATGGGAGGATCACCAATAGGAATATTTACTAAGGACCTCACCTGGTTGCAACTTGTGGGTGGAAAAGCAAAAGAATAAATTTTTATATAGTGCCATAATGCCATGTGCTAGGCACTTTTCAGATATTATCTCTTTTTGATTTTCACAATATCTCTAAGAGGTAGATGCTATTATCCCCATTTTATATTTGGGGAAACTGAGATTTAAGTGACTTGCCTCAGGTCACATAGTAAGTATCTAATGTCAGATTTGAACTCAGATCTCCCTGACTTCTCCACCTAGCTGGTAACTTATAGGGGACTTTAGGAGGAGGGAGATTAAATATCCCATTTGGTAGCTTTTTGGTTTAACAAGGTATTAAATTTAAGTGTTAGTGTCCTGTGACAAAGACTAGTTACATTACCTTAATTAAGAATCTGATTATGTTCCAGGTATGGGGGGTAGTAGGTAGTTGATAGAGGATTTGGAGGAGCAAAGGACAAAGGGACAAATTAGTTGTTATAAGGTCCCATATAACTGGGGACATTAATATGGGAAGGGTGTGGACCAACATTTTTGGGGTATGGATCCAATAGCTTATTTAACTGACCTAACTAGAATGTGGTATAAAAGAAGAACAAAGAGTTTTGAGTTCTTGGGTATAGGTTCGAGTCCTATTGTCCTAGATTGGTTGGTCTTACAGAGATGATAGCTCAGGAAAGAAAGATCTTAAGTATATCTTCCTTCACATGTACTTAAATAATGCTTCTTATTTATGTACTCTCTGTCTCTCTCTGTCTCTCTCTCTGTCTCTCTCTCTGTCTCTCTCTCTCTCTTTCTCTCTCTCTCTCTCTCTGTCTCTCTCTCTCTCTCTGTCTCTGTCTCTCTCTCTCTTTTTCTCTCTCTCTCTGTGTCTCTCTCTCTCTCTTTCTCTCTCTCTGTCTCTGTCTCTCTCTGTCTCTCTCTCTCTCTCTCTCTCTCTCTCTCTTATTTATAAATGTCTTTAAAAGATTGCCAAATACTTTATGTATATTATTTTATCTGAGTCCTATGGAAATCTTGGAATGGAGATCCAACAAATATCTCCATTTTGCAAACGAGGAAACTAAAACTGTGAGAAGTTAATTGTCTTACTGATGCTTATACAGTTAGTAAAGTGTCAGAGGAAATAGGATTAAATTCCAGGTCCTCCAGATGCAAAGTGTTCATTTGCCCCTCTGACAACATCAACCCCTCCATGACAGCAGAGACAATTCAGTCCAGAGACCAATACTTTAGATTTTGAAAGTCAAGGAAAGGGATGGGAGAGGGGAAGACTTATATAAATCGGTCTAATTGCCCTATATGAATATATTTATACCAGCTTGTTGAGAGGCTAGAGTAACCTAGAAAACTCTTGAATTTTTTGGCTTGAATTTCTAGCATGTTGCTCACTCTCTGTCCATGCTTCCTCTTTTCTTTGACTCTTTTCTGAAATCCTATGAATCTGGATACCCTTCCCACACTATATTTACTTTTTTGTATGCATATTTTTTCTCAAAAGAATGTCAGTTCCTTGAAGAAATGGAACTGGGGATTCTTCTTTGAATCCCCAACATGTAACACAATACCTGGCACTTCTTATTGGAATTATCTTGGTCACTCCACTGCTAAAAAGAGATAAGTCTATTACAGTTGATCATTACATAATCTTGCTATTACTGTGTGTATTGTTTTCCTGTTGTTCTTGACAAATTAAATCAGGGAGAGATAGAAACTCTGCAAATTAAGTGGAAAAAAGACAGTGACCCTGGAACACAAGTTAGTATAGATAGAGAATTTATGCTGATGGGAAGGTTATCACTAGGGATGGTTGGAAGGATCTTGCCGGATTGCAGTTTATGGGTGGAAGGGAAAATGAATAAACATTTGTAGAGTGATATAAAACCTATGTGCTAGGTATTCTACAAATATTATCTCATTTCATCTTCACAATTACCCTAAGAGGATAGAGTGAATGAAGAGGAAACTGTCCACCTGTGGCCCAGATGTCTAGAAATGAAGTGGTGTTCCTTCTAACATAGTACTCCCTAGACATTTAAAGAAATGAGATAGAATCTGTTGACTGAGAAAAATGGCCCATTCCCTTGGGACATCTTTGCAAAGGAGATACTGCTTTTTGCACTTTGGGTAAATACTGAAGGTTGAGGTTTAAAGTTTTGATTTATTCTTTATTTTAGTTTTTTTTTTTTCTAATTCATTGTGTTAACAAATCAAATAGCCATTAATAGAGAATTATAGAATCCTGTGAGCTTTTTGGGGGGGGGGGGAAGAGAAAGGCATAGTAGCTGATAGAATAATCTAGGGAAGTAAGACCCAATGAGTTAAGGAGATATTTCTATTTTTAGTCATTTTGACAATATCTTCTAGATTTCTTTTGAACTGGGAGGCAACTTGATCAAAGCCTGGCCAAGAGTGTTATGCCACAGTCTCTTTTGAACTGTTCTACCTCAGTTTCCCTGTACTAATTTCCTTTGTCTCAGTTTCCTTAACTGTTCCCCTTAGCTGTAAAACCCACCTCTGGCCCATTAAGACTGAGGACCATCTGCTCTGAGGTTATAAATTGTCAATGTAAGACTCAAGATAAGGGAGAGATTAGACTTCCTGGCTCCTTCTGCTCTCAGGAATTTATGGCACTACCCCTCTAAAATATTCCAAGAGATAAGACTGTCCCGGATACCTCCCTGACATCTTTACTTCTGTTTATTCAGACATCCTGACTCTGGCTTTTAGTAAGAATTTATGGTCTCCCCCATCCTGACAGAACCAAATGGCTCTGTGAAGAAGTTTTCCCGCTTCTGTCCCCTTTTCTTTGTTTGTAAAAGGTATTTAAGGAATTGGGATTCTCCCCTTCATCACTGGGTACTTTGAGACGAGAGTCATGTCCAGTCAATTATGCTCTCCAATTAATAAAATATTAAAAATTCTTTAATCTCTTTCCTACCTTAGTTTCTCCGGCATTACAAAGAACACTAGAGCAGCGAAGAATAGGAACAGTATTTACAGGTAGCTACAGTATCATCTGGAGACCAAACAGTATGTTGCACCCTGCTAAGTAGGCTAAGTAATCTTTTAAAATAAAAAAAAAAAGCTTTTTATTTTCAAAATATCTGCAAAGATAATATTCAACATTCACCCCTGCAAAACTTTGTGGTCCAAATTTTTCCTCTCTCCCTTCGCTTTATCCCTTTCCTAGACATTAAGTAAACCAATACATGTTAAACATGTATAATTCTTCTATACATATTTCCATAATTATCATGCTACACAAGAAAAATAGGATCAAAAAGGGAAAAAATGAGAAAGAAACAAAAAGCAAGCAAACAACAACAATAAAAAAGTGAAAATACGATGTTGTGATCCATATTTAGTCCCCACAGTCCTTTTTCTGGATTTGGGTAATCTTGAGCCCAAGAAGTAATTATATAATAATCTTACAATCTCTCCAATAGTAGAAAGCAAAGGAGAAACTGGGGTAGGTGCAGATAATATAAAATGTATTTTTTTAAAAGAATAACTTAAAATTATATTTACAAAGCATATTCATTACCTCAGTTCTTTGACTCTGTATAGAAAATGCTATCCCTATTTTACATGTTAAGAAACTAAGGCTCAGAAGCTGTCACTTGTTTGTAGATACATAACTTGTGTCAGAACCAGGATTCATTGCCTATAAAACAGAAGCACCAAATAAACTCTTGTTTATTGGCTGACTCAAACCTAGACCTTTTGATTCCAAATTCAGTTTCCTTTCTATCATACAAAGAGAATTTACACATTATTTTAAACAATCATTGCATATCTTGATTAAGAAAAGTTAATTGACTTCTCTGAAGTAATTTTTTTCTTACAGAGCCAAGATGAGGTTTTAGGTCATGTGATTCAGTACCATTTTCTTTCTACTACATGATGATGTCTGAAACTGTATTGATCAGCTCTCAGGAATACTGAAAATATTTTCAGCATTAGGTGAGGAAGTTGAACTAGATGAGAATGACTTTGCAATGATGCATAAAATGAGAAACAATATTTTTTCTTTTTTTAACAATACTTTTTCTATGGCAGAAGAAGAAATTATTTCTTTTTTTGCATCTTCCTAGCAACATTGAATATAAAGGGTTTGGTAGGAAAAAAGTGATGTCATTATTTTGGGAGACTTTTTGGAGGGAATGTATTTGTGATTTAATTAGTACAGGAAATTCCTTGTAAGAAAATTGTGACAAAGTCAATATGTGTCAGAATCAGGACTCAAGTTTTCCTGTGAAGCTAGTGTTCTACCCTCTATAAAAACTGTCTCTCATTTTTTTCAGGGAAAAAAACAAGAAAATGATGTGAATTAGCTATCTCCAGTTTTTTTTAAAGAGATATTTCAATTTGAGAAGTATATCCAATTCTTCACTTCCATATTCACAGAGATTTTAAAGGTTAAATGTATGCAAAAGGACTGTTAAAACTCACACTATTGCTTTATAAATTATACCTCTTTTAATCAGTAAAATGGATCTTTCAGAAGCTAGTGGCAAACTCTTTTGAATTGAATATAAGATAGGCACAGAGATGTTGGCATTATGCAGAAACACTTAGGCATAATACATATACACATACACACAGAGCCTTTCCAGAGAAAATATTATGAGTTTTCTAGGCAACTGCATACAGGATGTATTTTGGGGTAGTGTGCCATCAAATACTGTTGATGAATACATTGAATGGTAGAATTATTAGGTGAGCTGTTTTGTTTGACTTATCATAAAAATGAAAAGGATTGAATTATTGTTCCAAGAGCAGTTCATTCTGAATCAAATCAGAATCAGAAGTAATCTCATAAATTGACTAATCTAGTTCCTACCCGAACATACATTGCTTTTATAATATTCTCACAAGTAGTTATCTAACCTTTCTAATCACTGGAAGTTGATTGGGATTTTACTTCCTGAGTCAGCCTTTTATATTTGGGGAGAATTCTAATATTTAGGGTTTCCATTTTGTTTCTATTTTCTAATATAACCTACCTCTCTGAAATTTCTACCCATTGCTCCTAGTTTTAAGTCCCATTAAAACAAATATAAACCTTTTTATTCATAGCAATATCTTTATTGGGAGGATGCTATGATTCATACCCCTCCTCAAGCACCACAAGTTTCTCCAGAGCTAAACATCCCCAATCCATCAATAAAATATTATATGGCCCATTCTCCTGTCATTTCAAAATTCTGATTGTCCTCTACTGCATTCATAGTAGTTTCTCGATTTTCTAGATTCAGAGTTGAACAAAATCATGCAGATCAGTTCTGACCATGAAGGAATATAGTAGACCTGTTAGGACTTCAATGCAAAATGTTCTTTTTTAGCACTGAGATCAGCATTCACCAAGGACTCCCTTATTACATCTGCAAATACAAAATGTAGACAAAATAAATATTATTTTCATTTGATTGTTAAGATTTAACCAAGAACAACCAAGAACAGAGATTTACTTTGACAGAATAGGACAATATTTTTAGTCTCATCAAGACAAAAACCATAGAAAGAAAATGAAGTGAAGTTGCCATCTATTGGAAACAATAAGGAACTACAAGGGCCAAGGGAAAATGACTCCAGAGTCCATCAGAGAAGAGAATAAAGAACAAGTAAAATGAAGTGAACAGAACCAGGACATCATTGTACACAGTAACAAGATTATGTGATGATCAACTGTGATAGACTTCACTCTTTTCAGTGAGATGATTCAAGGCAATTCTAATATAATTGGGAAGGAAAATGCTATCTGCAGCCAGAGAGAGAAGTATGGAGAATGAATATGGATCAAAGAGTAGTATTTTCAGTCTTTTTTATTTGTTTTTTTTCTTTTTCATGATTTTTTTCCATCTGCTCTGATTTTTCTTGCACATATGGAAATATATTAAAATATTGCATATGTTTAATCTATATCAGATTTCTTGCTGTCTTGGGGAGGGGGAGGTAAGGGAAGAAGGGAAAAAATTTGAAACACAAAGATTCGCAGAAATGAATGTTAAAAACTATCTTTGCATGTATTTGGAAAAATAAAATACTATGGTGGGGAGGACATTAAGGTCTGGACTGGTACTATTCGGGAATTGTAGTGAATTAGAAGTGTTCACATAAATTACTAAGAATTTTACTTTGACTTTATGGGAGATGGTTGCTGCTTTGAGGCTTTTAATATGTTTTCCTTTGCTTTTTAATACAACTTCTTGAATTATTGTGTGTTCATAAGTGGGAAGTTGGTCCCATTATACTGGATAATATCTACTGTAGATTTTCTTTCCTGGATTTCTTGTATGGAAGAAGAAAATCCTTTCCCTGTGTCTTATTATATAAATCAAATATTGGCAGGGAAAGAACTGTCTCTGATGGGCAGGCTGGTTTAGATCTTAATGTGCAATCAGAGAGGGCTGAGCAGAAGATGTGATCTGATAGCTTTTATATATTCTCAAGAATAATAGGAAGGGAAAGTATTTCTGATTTACTATTGACCTATGAAACGTTGCAGGCCAGGATAGAATTGCTTCTACAAGCAGGAAAAACAAACTCTAAAACGCAACTGGAGTATAAACAAGACAGGACCTAACATCTCCCAAGGAAAGATTTTAAAGATTTGCAAAATCTCTAAACAAATAGCTGTTAGGTTTGATAATTTGTTTTTTGTTTTTTTGCTTTTACATTCTCAGAAGCAAAGACTTTCAGATTCTTGTTTCTTTCTTTCTTTTTTTTTAACCTCCTTGCTAGATCATAAGCAATGAAATTTAATCTACATTTTGAATATCTTTGCTTCTACTTATTTAGGAGGAGGAATTTTCACCAGAAGAAAGTCTACTGGGGTCTTTCAGGTCATCTATGTCATGATATTTCAGGAGAGCACTTGGCTGGGAGTCAGAGGGAGAACACTCCCACAGGATCCTCTTTAAGTCAAAGCTCTATTTTGTTAAAGGTGTTAGGCCAAATAGCATGGATAATTCATGGGCAATTGTTAGGAATTAGGAATACTCAAACTGCTAAAGACAGAATCTTTTTCAGCCAGTAGCTTAGCTACAGGGTATGTTCAAAACTGAGTTAACCCCCCCCCCCCCCCCCAGCAATTTAGTTGCCTGGGTTCAAGAAACGGTTTACTGGGCAAATGTTCCTTTTGTAGTCCTATCAAGTTTAAACATACTTATGTTTGTGATTTTAGAAAATATTTATGTTAGTAATTTTCATAAATTAGTTTAGGACCCAGGATTAGGGTCCATGTCCTCTACAATGAGAGCCTCTGACATAAGAGTTGTATTCATGCTTCCATTGTCATAGAATGGAAATGCCTGGTATTCTGAGACTGACTGCTTACTTGGTCAGCTAGGTAATATTATTAATCTTTCATGAACTCCTCCTAGACCTCTTATATGGAAGGCAGGTAGGAATGACCTGTTTCTCCTCGATTCCTGAAGCATTTGGATTGGTTTTTTTTTGAGCAGAAATGGTATTGGATTAGCAGTTAGGAGTTGGGGTTTTAGACTTAGCTCTACTCCTTAGTGATTGTAGTCACTGATTCTAAGTTTTAGTCTGTTCATTTGTGATAAGGGGATAATAAATTGTATTACATTGATGAAGTTCTGTGTAACTAGATGAGGTTGGCCAAGAAAGCCTGAAGTACTGATAAGATTACTTTCTGTGGCAAGTATAGAAGGGCACTGATGGATTTCAGTTTAACCTTACAGTCCCACCCCTATAGAGGTCTTTGGAAACCCCATCTTACTGTATCAGATCAGAAAGCCAAGTTATGATGTCAAGCCCCCAGGTTAAATTTCCTTGATAAATATGTCTCTGTACCATCTTTGTTGAATCCCTTTTGGGATAGCCTACCACTGGCTTTCTGCTCCATCGTGTCTTTCTTCCTTTTTCCCTTTCCCCATGCCTTCTTACTCTATCCCTCCACCTTCCTCTTGGGGTTTTTCTTTCCATCCCTCCTCTTCCAAGACTAATAGTGTCTTTCCCCTTGCTATAGCTAACTAACTAACTGCTATAGCCTGTCAGTTAATGGCATACTCTCACCTTATGGTGTATTCCCTTTTTCCTATTCAATCATGAGTTCTACTAGGGAACTTGTTTTTTACCTTGTTAATTGTTAAAACCCCTTTCCTTGCTAACTACATGGTCTCCCAAATCTATTTCATATTTATGACTTCCGGTATCTATTTTACCTCCTCATTTTATCTGTAACCTCTTTTCATAAATAAATGTTCCTTTTGGCAAAAAGAAAGGACATTGTGAATTATTCACATGTAAATTGCTACCGAACTCCAACATTTGGTGTACCTACACCAATTTCATCATTTCACATCAAACACCGACATTTGGTGCTTACATCAATATCATCATTTGGTGTGCTGAAGCTCAATCTCATCAATATTGTAAATGGAATTACATTTTAAATTGTAATTATGTTGTTCCTTGTATAGAGTCCTTTCTACTGGGGGACTAATGAGCTTTTTCACTGGGGAATCTTTAGGGTCATGTCAGAAGACATGGTTTGGTTAAGCTATCTAAAAAAATAGTCTGGAATTGGAACATAGCTCATGAGTATATAGCAATAATTCAAAAAAGTACTTTCTCTGCCCTACTCTCTTCTCCTACCCCGCAACTTGTGGTGCATATGAATAAAGGATTGTATAAAGGGCTAAAATACAGGAGAATAAGCCCAAATTCTTTGTGCTAATTCATGGCTCATCTGATGTCTCTTTACATAGATATCCTTATGCATAAGGGATCACTTAAATTTGTTATGTATATATAACACATGGGAAAAAGACTGTATTATCCATCATTTACAATTTAGGAATACATATAGAAAAACTAAAACTGCATATGACAGTCATTAGGCACAGAACTCTGACAATTGGTCAGAACTGGGTCTGAAAATTGCAGAACCTGTCTTTTGTGGAAAAAAAAGTTCATAAGACACACTTTAAAATTTACTCTATAAGTCTGATTCTCTTTGTACAGCAAAATAACGATTTGGTCATGTATACTTATTGTGCATCTAATTTATATTTTAATATAACATCTACTGGTCATCCTGCCATCTGGGGGAGGGGGTGGAGGGTAAGAGGTGAAAAATTGGAACAAGAGGTTTGGCAATTGTTAATGCTGTAAAGTTACCCATGCATATAACCTGTAAATAAAAGGCTATTAAATTAAAAAAAATTATATTTCTTAAGTCTAGACAATTTACAAAACAATAAATCAAGCCTTGATTTGTTAGCATTTACAGAATTCTGAGGTGTGAATGTTCATATTGAAAATTTCACAATTGACTTTCAAGACATTTCAGGCTAGCTTCAGTACACCACTTGAGAAAGACAATTTATAGTTCAAAAAATTCTTTGTTACTCAAGAGATATAAAAGGAAGATTCATAATCTCATCGATGGGAGGCTTTCCTAGTTCAAAGGGTAAAAATAAAGCAGCAGAGGAATAACTTGATCTGACATTGCCATTATTTTCATGGCTATAACTTTAATAATCCCAGCAATATGCAGCTACATAGAATTAATTTTATTCTTAAGTAAAGTTAAGCTTCATGCCCTGTAGGTGCAGTTAGCATTTCCTTTTGCATTATGGAATACTAATATGTGAGCAGAAAACTTTTAACTTGATCAAAATGAATGCAGAGGCCAAATTTTCCTCAAAGATTCCAACTCCACACTCAGTTCACTACTTGTGATTCAGAGAGGGAAGGTAGTTGTTTAGCATGAACAACACAAGGTTTTGATACTGTTTTGCAGTTATAACATAATACATGACCTTATCACAACAAAACACCTCATGTATCCCCTGAGCTCATAAAGCATAATGCAAAACACATTTCATTACTGCTGCTACTTTTCTAAACTTAGGTCACATATAACATTTCATTCAGAGTAAAAATTGGTTTTGAAAATTAATTGTCACAAAAAATATTTAATGCAATTTGGAGATTTCACACAGAAATAATAGGCTCCACTCAAAACCAGAAAGATACTGAGTAAGAAGAGCAGTTAGGTAGCACAGGGGATAGAGAACTGGGCCTAAGGATAGAAAGACTCATTTTCCTGAGTTCAAATTTGGCCTCAGATATTCATTAGCTGTGTGACCCTGGGCAAATCACTTTTGCTTGCCTCAGTTTTTTCATCTGAAAATGAGCTGGAAAAGGAAATAGTAAATCATTCCATTGTATTTTCCAAGAAACCCCCAAATGGGATTATGAAGAGTTGTACATTAATGAACAATAACAGGAGGCAAAGTAGCTCAATATTGTTGAGATTTTAATGATTCCATTATTTTTGTTATTATTAGTACAAACATCCAGTCACCCAGTTATAATATTAACCCCTGGAGGTAAAAATCTTTTGGATGGGATCTATGGATTTGAAGTTGAAGGTCCTAATACTCATATTTTAGGCTTCCTCAGCAAACCTTCAGGAGGCCTTCCTCTATGAAGGACGGGGATAGAGATTGTAATCTTTTAACACACAATATCAATATGAATATCTTATCTTATACTAACTGAATATCAATATCTTATGCTAACTGAAAAAGTTATTATGAATAAAAGTATAAAAGTGATCTGCTGTCCCATTATTTTCCCCTATTTTCAAAAATTATGTAGCTAGTAAATGAGGGAAATAAGAGCCTTCTGAATATGATGATCAGTCTACAATATGTAGGACAAAGAGAATAATTTTAAAAAACAACAATCAAGAATCCATTAATCAGTTATTATCCAAAGATGCACAAATCCTACTCAACTTTCTTCTTTGTCATGTGTTTCATTTAACAATGTATGTATGTAAATAAGGGGGTGGTTGCCAAGTAGTCACAGAAGCATCAAGTTCCTGACTGACTCCTTTTCACTCTCTCATATTCTTTGATAACATAGAGCAGTGGTTCTCAGAGTGTAGCTAGCGAATCCTATAGATGCTCTAAAAGGTTTTTAGAGAATCTACACATTCAAAATTAGTTTTTATTTTTAATACAGTAAATATCTATTAAACATAACCCACATAAACAAAAACTTCTTGGGCAGATCCTCAATAATTTTTAATAGAATAAAGGATACTGAGAACAAAAGTTTAAGAACCACTAACCTAGAGGAGGCAGCATTATTCAATTCTCATTCCCATACAAATTTCAGGCAAGAGTTTGATTTCCAGAGAAAGAAGGCAAAGAAAGAATTTGGAAGGTAAGCAAGATAGTTTAGAGCTGGCCAGGAAGTTTCTATAGTGTTATTCACATATTGAAATAGCAGATTGCAGTTTATAACTATGTAATGAGAGTATGTTTTAAAATCTTAATAAAACAGTAGGAATGAATTTGTCAATTTAGCATAACTGACTTCATTTGAAGTCTCAATAGGTTATCTTTCATTGATAAGTATGGTATTTGTGTAGTATGATGTTATAGTAAACAACATATGTGTGTTCATAAACAATCGATAATATATATGGATCCTTTGATAGAACAGACCACCATTAGAAATATAAATGACTTTGTCAGTAGTTTATTAATAGACTATTAATCAAATTATGAGATAAGCAAAGTAGGAACTTCTATAGCTAAAATTATAAGAAACTCATCACAAATTCTTGACTTCAGCTGGATCCTAGGTCAAGGCTAGAATGGATTTTTGTATTCTTTCCACTTGAAACTTCAACAGCCACTGTTCACTTGAAGGCAGCACTGATTCAAGACTGCTAGCTTTTCAATTTAAAATTACAATTTAAGCAACTCAAACCACAATATTCAAGATTTTTTCCCCCAAAGCCATATGTACAGTTTATATTTTTACACATGTAGAAAAGCTTTAAACAACAACATACAAACCCCCTTCTTCCACAAATATTTTTCAGAAGGAAAAGATTAACTTCATAGATTCTAGTTCTGGCAACAAATCAATAGGAACATATTTTTTGCTTTACAAACCAATAAAAAGTGAATAGCAAAACACATCTTTCAAAATTATCAAAATCAAAATCGATTATTAAACTGATTATAACAAACACATAGGTTTTTCTCTCAAATTAATTCATATAGAAAATAATTCTCTCTTCTATACCAGATTTTGAGATTTACCCATTTACTTCTGCACTGTAATCTGACTAGCACGTTTTCTCACCTCTTCTCTTTCCTCAAAGAAAAGCTTTCCTTCATTTTAAATGGGCTAAAGAAAAATTGTTTGCTTTGAAATTTCAACTTGTTTTAATTACTCTTAGGGGTGTCTCAATGTGGGGTCAAGATTCTAAATGTTTATACAGCAAGAGAAAAGGAACATTGTGAGTAGGGAGCAGGATGTTTATGTATTACACTTTCCTGAATACAGAGAAGGGGACAACATGGGGTCACAGCAGAAAGGAAACAAATTTGCCATTAATGAAGCAAGGAATTAAAATTAGAATATGTGTTTCTTTGATTCAGGACAAGTAGATGATAGTTTTATTTTAAAAAAAGATCAAAGAGTTTATGCTAAAATAGATTCCATTGTAAAGGCGTGCCTTTTCATTCTCACTGTAATTAATGTCATTACAGAAGGGTCAAATATCTTATCATACCAGTCAAAAGTATAAATGAAATATGAATAAGTCTTTAATCAATCTGAGAGGATTGTAGGATTCTAGCCATTTAATGAAAGACAGATGATACCACATAGGAAGCATCTTGTGATTGATTGAGAATAGAGCGCATCTTTTGAGTCATATATAAAAACAGCAAGCTATTCCAGAGTGAGCCAGCTTAGTAGAGGAATAATTTTAGTGTAGAGGATTCTAATTTGATGGTTGGAACCCAATACCTGAGTGGATATTAGTCTTGAGAAAAAAGGAGATAGCTTTGGTTCTATTTCCTCTTTCTTTTTTTCCTTCTTCCTTTACTTTTCCCCTCATTGATCATCTAATCTTGTCACTGGAAAGACTAAACCCACAACAATGCATCCAGTAAGACTACTTAGATCAGTTCAGTAGAAGACAATATAACATGGCAGGAAGGATAGTCACCTAGGAAAGACAGCTTCAGCGAATGATGGAGATAAGTGCAGTCTATGGGCTTCAAAAAGGCACCAACCACAGGAGCCCATTAGAGACCCATACCTAAGGAAAACTTCATAAGAATGATGTGAAGGGATGAAAGGACTTTCAGTATGCAGGAATAATTCCTTTGTCAGATGTGTTCTCTATATATATGTGACTTAACCATTTTATATTTTCAGTTTGTGCCCAATCTCCCCACAGAAAAATGTTTTTGTAATAAGTATTCTTGTTATGCTATCTCAGTAAAACTCCTCAGTCACCTGCTCATTTCCTTTCAGCTGCACTGCTTGTTTCAACTGTACCATTTTATGTTTCAATACTGGGTACCCTCCCCTTTCTATACTCCTTTCAACTTCCTTTTTTGTGCATTTTCTTCTCCCATTAGATTGTAATCTGCTTGAGGGCAGGGACTATCTTTTTCCTATTTATATCCCCAGCACTTGATAAAGTACATGGCATAGTAGGTAAACTTAATAAATGTTTATTGTATCATAGCAAATCCTTTTGGTTAAAATCTGATTAGGTCTGAATGATTACTAGTGGGAAGCACATTGGTTGCAACTCATGAACAATGATCTAGGTCCTCAGGATAACCAGTTCTATAATCTGAGAAGTTGAAGTAGTAGCCCAGTTCTCCATCATTAGGAGTATAGGTTGAGAATAACCTCAAAGATATTTTACTCTGAGAATTTTCAATTCATATGTGTGTGTATGTACATACACACACATATATACACACATACATTCATATATATATACATAACACATACATATTTCAACATCATTCATGTATTACAATTACATTTATTTGTTAACTACTCTCAGTTTTTGTTAGCTACATGCACATAATCTGAATATTTTACATATTGTGTTGACTTACTAATGTTATTAGAACTTTGATTTTATTTGATATTATTTATGTGGGATAGCTAGATGTTGGGGCCTGGAGTCAGGAAAGCCTGAGTTCAAATCTTGCCTCGGACAGTCACCTAACTTTGCTTCAGAGAAGGAAATGGCAAATCATACCTTTGCTAAGAAAACACCAAAAAGGGTCACAAAGAATTGGACATGACTGAAACGACAGAGCAACAAAATAATAGCATGCATATTTATATTATGCAGATATACATTTACTAATATCATATTTGTGTAATATATTCTGAATATAATTTAGACAGTCACTGAAGCAGGTCTGCCAAATGATGCTCTATATTGCTCTATATTTATTATGGGTACTGTTGATATAGAAAATTTGTGAATGGTACCTTAAGGGAATTGCTATCACTTTACCTGAAAAAAATTCTACAAGATAGAGAAGAAAGTGCTGGTTTGAGGACTATATAATATTGCCTTTAGGTTGAAAGTGAGTTAACTATTGTTAATAGCAGGGCCTCAAACTTTTTTCACTCAAGACCCCTTTTCAACCAAGAAATTTTTATAAGACCCTGGCTATATAGGTACATGAAATAGGTATACAAATCAAATATTTACTGAGAATAAATCATTATTTTATGATCCCACTTCTTTCAGGAGAAAAAAGGGAGAGAGGAGGAATATAAAGACAGGTGAAAACTGGGTGAGATTTACTTCCATCTGAAGTGTCAAACAGCACCCATGAAGTCCATACCTGAACCAAATTAAATTGAAATTGGAAAATTTATAACAAAATAAATAAAAATATAATAGAAGATGGATAATGTTAACTTGTGGTTTTCTAATCTAATATTAAGCCTGCAGGGATCTTTATGTATGGTTTAATGACTTTTGTTTCTATTTGAATTTGCCTCACTCTTCTGCAGTATAACCTACCAGCATTACATGTTAGCGATAATACCTATACTCTCTTGAAGAATTGTTGTGAAGGAAATAATTCTGCAGACAAAATGCTAGTTCTAAATGTGATTATTTTCACACCTCTTATTTATTTCCCTTAATGGTACCGGTTCAAGTCTAAGAACATTATGTTTGTCTATAACTTTGGTTCCCTACCTGTACCAAGCTGAGAGACTTACATATAATAGGTACTCAAAAAATAGCTGAATGAATAAATATAAAATTATGTATTCATTGTCCCCAGTAAAGTTCCCATTCTCTAAGAGGGAAAAGATTAAAAATATGAGACAGTCAAGGAAAAGAGCAAGGCTAAAGGAAGATTGAATGGGTTGGGAGAAAAGCAGACTACATAGTTAAACAGAGAGAGGACCCTGTACTGGGAGTCAAGAGATGTGGATTCTAGTCCCAGCTGTCACAAACCCTGTCACAGACTACTCTGAGTGCAAATGGCTTCAGTTTCCTTGTGTGTAAAATGAACATAATGGACTGACCAATACCTAAATTAATTCTCTCTAACCTTAATATTTTATAAAAAGAAGAGTAAGTAGGGGGAGGGCAAGAATATCAAAGTCGGTTGTACAAGATCCTTAGAGAATAAGGTAAGTCTTTTTCTACTTCTCCTGTGATCACAAGGTAAGCAGAAGGATGTTATTACTCTAATAAAAATAATATTAACTGCAGCTTCCCCCCAATATTTTTTATCCTAGATAGAGGGTAAGAAGTGGAGGATAAATTGGTATCCCACATTTCTCATTATATTAGGTTTGTGATGAAAGCAAACTACCACTTTTCCTTCCTCTCATTCCTCAATACTATTTGGTTTAATTTAGCATTCTTAAAACAATGGCTCAGAGGAGCAATGAACAGATTTTCAAAAGTGGATAATTTACCTATCTGCAATATTCATTCTAAGAATTATCAAGAAAAAATAAAAGAAATAGTCAGCATCTTCTTTTAACCCCTTGCTAAGTGGGGATTTAATAGGAGTCTGTTCCTTTTATTGAATTGACATGCTTTTCTTGAGATTTCTTTCCATGCAGATATTTGAAGACAGTTCTCATCACCTCACCAAGGCTTCTTTTATGTGACTTGAACATATACATTTCTTCAACTGAACCATGAATGGTATAGTTTTCAGTCTTTACCACCCCAGTCATAACAACAAGGCAGATACAATCAGAACCAGGCACTAAATTCAGTGATCTCTTTCAGGATAGTCATATACCAGTTTCTGGAAAATTGAATAGAGAGCTATCCTGAGGAACATCTGAGTTCAAGTACCCTTCCCCAACTCCACATATTGTTTGTAGGATTCCCCTCTCCCATCCCAGAAGGTTATTTCACTTCTCAGTGAGTGCACCCAGTTACTCTCCAAGATAATGTAAGGGGCAGAACAGATAAATGATTATCTGCACTGGTAGAGGAATTTCCTTTCTGGAAAGTTTCCTGCAGAGATGAAATAATAGGTTGGGTCGAATTATATTGAAACAGCTGCCAGAGCAGGAGGTTGCATCTGCTCAATGTCTTGTTTCAACTCATCAATCAATGGAAGATTCTGGAAGCAGTAAAAATGAAGACTATTTGACTCTGGTATAATTAGACTAGAACTTAGGCAAGACAAGACTTGGAATTAAATGATCAGCAGCAGTTTTTCTTAAAAGTTGGGATGTAGATTGGCGTTCTGAGACAGTTTAGTAAGTGGATGATCTCTAATTCCTTAAATAATTATTTCCTTACATGGACTTTTACATATGTGCAATACCATTATTGCAAGGCTAAGTAAAAATAAATAGGATGTGTTATAAAGTGTTATAAAGTTGAAAGGGAACACAAGATAGCACAATATTTAACAATCCTGTCATTACAATTATCTTCATACTAATCTGAGAGAAGCAATCTATTTTTTCAGGGAGAGAGGCTGGCCTTTGGAAATCCTGTTTGAGTTTGAATCCTGACCTTTACTTTACTTGCTAGACAAGCCCAGTCAAACTACTTGAACATAACCTAGTCTTAGAGTTCACATCTTTAAGGGTCCTATTAGCAGCACTTACTTCATATGGCATTTGTGAAGAATACTTAGTAAATCTGAACAGTTAAGAGAAGTCTATTAATTAGTATCAATAAACTCTCTTCTCTGTCCTCTAGATGTACAGGGAAAGAGCTATGCTTCATCTTGGGGGCCATTTTTTTGTCTTTTAAATCAGAAATGAATTAAAAAAAATGAGCTAAAATTTTCCTTTGGGAAACCCATTTTCTTGGGTATTATGGGAATCGTAATTTCTAGAGAAGGCTCTCTACACTGAGTTTAAAGACTGGGAATTCTCTTTTGAGATTGTAGCCTCAGTTGCAACTCAATGTATTTAAAAGACAAAGCTCGAATATCTCTGAGATGTGGGGAGCAGAGCCCAGAGCTGCAGTGTTTTCTCAGGCTTTAGCGGCAATGGGGAGCGCTCACCTGCAGTTTAGTCTTTCACCGCGTGTCGGAGCTCCAAGCATACTATTCCTAGGTTGGTGTTTGATGCCGCTCTTCCCATTCGCTACTGCATTCTTCTCCCTCCTGTCTTCTCTACCCTCCCAGTTACGCTCCGACTCCCCTCCTCCCTTCCTCCCGGATCCCCAGCCAGAGTTCCTTCAGATGGAACTTTTCGCTTTTTTTCTCTTGTCATAAAATAAAGGCACGTTTGCCTTTTCCCTTCAGGTCCAACTTCGCTAAGAGATGTTGCTGCCTCGCCAAGAAATAATTTAGCTATTGCTTTATTTAGAAACACATACAAACACCTCTTCCACCAAACAACAAAATTGATGTCATTTACTATATGGTTTTTTTTTTTTTTCTTTAAAGAGGAGGCCCTCAGCAGCTTCACGGCTGAGAAGCAGGTGTCTCTGGAGATCTTAGTAAGAATCAGTCAGATTGGGGCTCCCTATTGGATCCTAAAGCAAAATGGAGGTTCTGGACCCTCGATACTCTCCCAATTCCCACAAGTTTTATAATAGGAGCCGGTCTTACTTCTCAAATTACAGAAGTCTGGGTCTCCAGAATCTGCCAGAAGGAGTGTCTGCCCAACAAGAAGACGGTGAGAGGAATTTCTGGAGATGTCTTTACTACTCAACCCGGGCCAGACCTTTTAAGGTCCTGAATAATCCAAGTTCGCTCTTTATAGTCGTGAATTACCAGTTTTACAAAAAGAGACAGTGAAAATTTCCCCGTCCGTCAGAAAGCGATTTTCCTCTACTAAAGGATCATTGAGTTCTTATTCTCCTCTCTGGATGCCTGCTCTTTCTGGGAAGAAAGGACAAAAGACTGCAGCCCCCAGCTCAGCAGGGCAGCCCTTTATGTAGTTCCTTCCGGGAGCAGGGTAGCCTTGGAGTCAAGAAGGAAAAGTGAAAGCCTCAAGGCTTACATAGGTCTATAGATTTCACCACTTACACCTTTCCATCCTCACTCGGACAATTCCCGTTCTCCGGAAAGTTTTTTTTTCTTCTCTAGAGACTAGACTCTTATCCCCTCTGCTCACAACCTAATCTCAACAAGAATGGACTTGTCTAAGGTCTGAAATGATCCTGGCTAAAACAAAGTGAGCAAGAAGGCATAGGGCACCACGGTTTACCGCTTAGTTTAACTTTAGGTCTCTTTCAGCGGTTTTTTGTTACTGCTGCTGCTGCTGCTGCTGTTGTTTTTACCTTGGTGCAAGCCTAACTCCTCAGTATCTCTCTCGTTATCCCCTGCAGGCTCCTCAGAGCCACTTTACCAGTTTGGTCCACTTTGCATCCTACACCCAAAGCCTACTTTTACTGGTGCTCTCCAATTTGTTCTACACCCGTTCTCTCTCTGTGTCTCTCTCTTTAGCGTTCTGTTTTTGTCTCTCACTTCCCTCCCTCCCCCGAGGAAATCATCTACTCTTCTTTACACTACGGACCTTCCGCCCTTGACTTCCTTCCCTGGTTAGTCCTTCTCCTTCAATAGCGTTGCTCCCCTGAGCTAGTAGGTAGTAAGTCATAGCGACCTCCGCTGTAGACGACGACTCCAGGTGGGCAGTAGAGGATATCGGGTTCTACTGAAGCAGGCAGCGGGGCCAAGGTCTGCAGGGCCTGTTCCTCGGGCTCAGGTTTAGTAGTGGCGGTGAAGGGGCGCATGCTAGTGAGGGAAGGCGAGGCGATGCGCCAGAGCAAGTTTTTAAGAGCCTTGCGAAACTCCCGGCGCATGAGACAGTACAGGATAGGGTTGAGGCAACTGTTAGAGTGGGCTAGGCACACGCTCACTGGGAACACATACACCTGGCTTAGGAAGTACTCGTGACTAAAATGCAAGACATTCAACTTGATTAGGATACCCCAAGTAGTCAGAGCCTGGTTGGGCAGCCAACACAAGAAGAACGACAGGACGACTATAGTTACTGACTTGGTGACCTTAGAACGCCTTCTGGCGCTGGCTCCAGCCGCGCTGCTGGATCCTTTTCCAGAAGTACTAGCAATGCCAGGTGCAACGCCCGCGCCTCCACCTCCAGCGACGGGACGTTCGGAGATGTAGCGCACCAGCAGCAGGTAGCAGAGGCTGATTACTCCCAGCGGCAGCACGAAGCCCAGCAGCACCTTCTGTGTGTGGTACAAACCCAGCCAGAACTGAGAGTCCCCGGCCCGCGGCTTGTCCGGGAAGCGTACTAAGCAGAGTTCCTCATCCATCACCGTGCCAGTGGTGGAGAAAATGGCATGGGGCAAAGAGGCCAGCACTGCTAAGACCCAGATCAACACGCAGAGCGCCTTGGCTGAAAAGCAACAGTCACCGTCGCTGCCCAATAGGAGGATTCTTCTCCAGCCACCGCCCCGACCCCGTCCTCGGGGCCGGTAGTTTTTGAGAGCAGAGGCCACCGAGTGGTAGCGCGCCACGCTCATGGCCGTGAGGAAGAAGACACTAGCGTACATATTCATGGCTGTCACCGTGGAGATGATCTTGCACATAGCCTTGCCGAAGGGCCAGGTGAAGTCCAGTGCGTTCTCCACTGCCCAGAAGGGCAAGGTGAGCACGAACTGTAAATCGGTCAAGGCCAAGCTGGTGACAAAGAGGTTTATGGAGGACTTACGCCAGCCCTGCTTGCTTTTCATCAGGTACAAGACCAGTAGGTTGCCCACGAGCCCCAAGGCACACACCACTGAATATATCACACTGAGGAGGATCCGCACGACCGCTCCAGCTGTCCCGTCAGTGCCAGTATTCCCACGGATGCCCGAGCTCGGGAACTGCCCTATCATGCCGTCTGGTCTCTCCAACTCCAGGCCCTGAAGCTGGTCCCTCATCATTAGCGTAGCGTTGCCACTTGCGTTTCCCAGTTCCAGCAGGTCCGGGAACAGACCCAGAAGAGCAGATCCCCAAGAGACAGCCTCCTTCATGTTGACAGCGGTGTCTATCCAGTTCGGGCCATGACCTAAAGACCAGAACTGGAGCAAGTCCTATGTAATCCTTGAGCTGTCTTCGGGGCTACCCTCCCAACCGGAACTTTCTCAGATCAGCAGCCACTAAGTATCACAAAGAGATTGGTCAAGTGACAAGACTGGTCCCCGAGGGGTTCTCAATATAGACTTGCCCGCCACTGCTGAGCCCTGAGTCCAGGCGCGGAAAAAATAAAGAACTCTGATGCTGGAGCTGGGAGATAGCTGCGGAGAGGTGTGGGTCTGGATGGCTGCTTGGCGAGGAACTTTCAAACTGAGGCGTCCATCTGTCCTCTTCCCTTCCCGTTCGAAGGTCAGCTGTCGCGAAGGGTTAAGAGATTTCAGATTGCCGCTCGGGTGCTCTTGTAATTTCCAGTTTGTTTACTATCAAGACAAAACAAAATAAAACCTAAAACAAAGACCTCATACAACCATTTTTCTTGTTTATTTCTCTTCTCGCACAAATTTTCCCGTGGATTGTTCTCTAAAGAAGAGAATTCGGCGTGGGAAGATCACTTCTCTCAATCACTCTCTCTCCCTACTGTACTTAATTGCCAGTAAGTTGTAAGCAGCTCTCTCCGGAGTTATATTTGCACCCACTGCAGCCTCAGCTACGGGCTCAGAAGAGCATGCGCACTCACCATGAGCACAGGAGGGGGAGCTTTCCGAGGTTCTGAATCAGAAGCTTCCACACCCAAAGTACTTGCGGGTAAATTGGGGGATAAAAGGGATTTATAGTTCCGGCTCTTTAATCCTTAATTTTCTTTGTTAAAGGAATTAAATTTTGACTTTTGATCTTTTCGGCTTTCCAGTTGGTTTCATCAAAATGGTATTTTCCTTTCTTTTCAACCCAACTTCTCCATACTTCACCCTGGAAATCATTGGAAAGAAGGAATAAGAAAAACTTGCAAATTAATTTTTTTTCTTCACTAAAGCAACAAGAATGCTATTTTCCCGTATTGCAATCTAGTTTCGAACCCAAATCCTAATGGCTATATTAAGCTCTTATCTTCAGTATAAAAATTGTCTGAGGTTTAGAAATTAACTTTATCTCTCTTTCATTACATGGTCATTTCACCTGACAAACTACAATTATTTGCTTATTGCAAGATGTAAAGAAGAACTCTGAACACATCTCGTCATAGAGTTCAACGTTAGATACTTTTCAGAAGTACATTTCTACTACATCGTTCCTG
This sequence comes from Sarcophilus harrisii, assembly GCF_902635505.1. Taxonomy (NCBI): domain Eukaryota; kingdom Metazoa; phylum Chordata; class Mammalia; order Dasyuromorphia; family Dasyuridae; genus Sarcophilus; species Sarcophilus harrisii. The sequence goes on from NC_045426.1 coordinate 346,444,782, forward strand.
GATTTTGAAAGATGAAACTTTGCAATTAGTTCAAAGGGAGTTTGTATACGTGGAGCTTCCCAATTATTCCATTATTGCCTTTTCTCAGGGCACCGTCATTGAAGGTTTTCCAACCAGAACAAATTTTTATGGATATTCTAGTCCCTCTCCATCTTTTTTTTTTTTTTTCGCTATGACCTTGGAGGATAAAACTTTGGAATCATTGGGGAAAAATTCAAACTGCTTCATTAGCAAGAGCATCTCCAGGAGGGGAGACAGGTATCAAAGGAATTTTTACAAAATTATTCCTGCCTTTATACTTTCCTTCCTTCTTTCCTTTCTTTCTTCCCCTCCTTTGCAAAGTAAAATATCATCCTCATTTCTATTTAAAATTGCTATTTAAATCACTATATTTATCTTAAGCAGATAAGATGCTTTATTCTTATTGAAAATTGTCTCAAATATGTATTGACTAATAATCCACATTTATATAATATTATAATCTACAAAACACTTTACATGCATTATTTTATCTGATTACCATAATAGCCCAATGAGACAGATAGTGCAAATATAAGTGGCCCTTGTTAGAGATGAGGACACTGAAATTTAGTTAAGAGAAGCACACTTACAATGGAAAGAGTTCTGACTTTGAAATCAGAACACTTGGGTACAAATCTAATTTCTCTTACTACTAACTGGTGTGATCTTAAGTAGGTCATATAACCTTATTGGTAAAATGACAAAGTTGGGCAGGATGGCCTCTCAGGTCCCTTCTGATTCTAGAGCTAAAATTCTATTCAAGGTCACAGAGATAGAAGCTGACTCAAGTTCAGATCCTCTGAGGGTTCACATTTCATGCTCTTTCATTGATGCCTTTACAATTCACAGTTTAGTGTAAATTGCACCTTTTTGTCAACACTACTCCCACTCCATCCTTATCCCCAGATCTACCATATCCACCTGAAATAAGCAACCAGAAAATTATTTTCACACATTACTTTCCCTCCCTTACTCTTGATGTTAATGTAGTGATTACACTTTTCAGACTTCATTTAGCTTTGATGAAATGAATAGGGATGAGGTAGAAAGCATTATTTTTTAATAGATTGCAAAATCAACAAAAATCTTGAAAAATTTTGTTGTAAACTGTGTGAATTTACCAGCTGGAGAGTACATTTACCACTAGAGGGCTCTAATGTTTCAGGGAAAAAAAGTTGTGATAATTCTAAATTTGACTGAATTCCAACTAGCAGAATTGGCCCCAGGAAAATAAATACCATTTTTCACTTTAAAAATTAACTCTTACCTGATTTCTTGAGTCAGGGATCCTAAGGGATCCTCTGGTTAATGTTTCTTTATTTGCCTAGAAAATGGAACTTGCAAAGGTTTGGAAATGGGTTTTTCCTGGAAAAAAATCCCTTACCCCCCTCATTTTAAACTTCAGGTTTATTAAGCTTTCAGCTAAACTTTACCCCTCATTTATTTTCTTCCTTTCAGTTTCATTTTCCCTAAATCTTTGTTCCATACTTGATTATTCCATTGTTTTGATGGAATGAGGAAACTGCATTCTTTCCTTCTCTTTCTGTTTCATAAACACCCTAATCAGCTTAATAGTTATTCTATGACAAATATACAATCACTAACTGCTTTCTTTTATTTCTCATCAAGAATGCTTTTGTTAATAAACTAAGCAGAAAAGGACCAGAAAGTGTACACACAAATAGGGTCTATATTATTCATGTAATTTGTGAACAATGGATTTTTAACTTTACATAGTTCCATCACTGGAGCTCTCAAAAATCTAAGAAGACTTTTAGACTTATATTGTCTGTGGTGGGGGTGGGATGAAGGGAGAAAATAAATGCTATGTACTTTAAGAATGGAGGAGAGATTAGAATATTCATAGGATTATATAATTAGAAGAAATCTTAGAGTTAATTTAATTCACTTTTTATATTTTACAGATGAAAAACATTAGTCTCATAGAAAGAGCAGAAGATTTGCCCAAAGTCTCATACCTATATAATTTTTCACTCTGATATGTGTTAGGGGACATTTCTAGTGGTGAAGGAGATAAAATTAGAGAGAGGCTCTCAAGGCTAAATGAGAAATAATTACTATATAGCTGAATATACAACTGAATAATAGTTGAAGATAGAAATAAGATTCTTTTTTTTTTTTTTATCAATTGAAAATATTTATTAAGTTCCAGGCTCTTTATTAGATGTTCAAGGTACAAGGACAAAGAATGAGACAGTGTCTACTTATAATGTACTTACATTCTAATATTATTGTTTGCTTCCACTCTGACTAGCCAGTCTTCTTTTCTAGTCATATCACATAATACCATTCTTCTAGAGTATCTCTAATACCCATTCTTTTTTTTAAATGCTATTATGATTTTTAAAGCCTTTCAAAAGCTGATCCCAGTCCTTCTTTTTCAGTTCTACACTCAAACTGACCAAACTAGTGTTTCTTTTCATCACACATGATATGCCATTTCCCCATATCTTTACTTCCTTTTTTTTCTTTCTTTAAAAAATTTTAATAATAGTTTTTTATTTTCAAAATACATGCAAAGCTAGTTTTCACCTTTGCAAAATCTTGCATTTCAAATTTTTCTCCCTCCCTTTCCCCCAGACAGCAAGTAATCCAAGTTAAATATGTGAAATTCCAGAAGTCAGATTCTTAGGCTACTATCTATAAAACTGTGCACTTAAACCAAATTATAGCTAGTTAGGCTAGTTAGAGTACTGAATTAACAAAGTTGAGGGTAGGGTCTAATCCCTATGTGGGTCAACTACCTTTCCTCTATTTAATAGCTACATAATATTGCCAAGTTGAGTCATCACCTTAGCAACTATCTCCTGAATAAAGATTCCTTGCATTAAGAAGGGCAGGGCAAATAAGTGTGCATTGATCCATGCAAAGCCCTTCACCAATGTTGAAAAATCCCCTTGGTTAGTAAGGTATCTGAAAGTAGCATATCATTTCACTTACTTCCTCTCACTTCATGATCTGATTTAAGCACCTGGGGCATGAGTGCAATTCAAGATTTTGACAAGAAAGTGTAAGCCTTATCATAATCTATTATTCTACAGAATAGCTAATAAAGTTAAGCAGCTGCTGCAAATTTTTTCTTAGGTGACTGAAGGAACATATTTCTTCAAAGAGTGGGAGAGAATTGGGATTTTGCATTGTCTTGCTGGGAGGACAGTTGGGACAAAGGTCTGGCAGGAGAAAGTTATTTTCCTCCTTCCCATCCCTTTCCCTCCTTCAAAAGGCAAGCACTTTGATCTCTATTATACATAAAAAGTTATACAAAACATTTCCATATTAGCCATGGTGCAAAAGAGAATACTAACAAAAGAACAATAAAAAAGAAAGAAAAATTTCAAAAAGTATTTTCAATCTGTACTCAGAGTTCATCAGTTTTCTTTCTGGATGTAGATAGCATTTTAAAAAATCGTAAGTTTTTTGGAATTGTCTTGGATAATTGTCTTGATCAGAGTTTAAGAGTTTCACAGTTAATAATCCTAGTAATATTGATGTTACTATTAATAAGATTCCCCTGCTTATGCTCCCTTTACTTTAAATCAGTTCATATAAGTTTTCCCAGGTTTTTCTAAAACCATCCTGCTCATATTTCTTATAGCATCATAGTATTCAATCCCAATAATATACCACAATTTGTTCAGCTAGTCTCCATTTGATAGGTATCCACTTCTTTGCCATGATAAAAAGAGTTGCCATAAACATTTTTGTACAAATGGATCTTTCCCTCTCTCCTTTTATCTCTTTGGAATTTGGATCTAATAGTGGTATTGCTGGGTAAAAAGGGCATAGTTCCAAATGGTTCTCCAGAATGGTTGGATTAGTTTACAGCTAAACCACTAGTATATCAGTTTCCCATTTTTTCCCATGCCCTCTTCAACATTTGTAATTTTCCTTTTCTGTCATGTTAGACAGTTTGATAGGTATAAGGTGGTACCTCAGAGTTGTTTTTATTTTCATTTTTTTCAGCAGTGATTTAGAATATTTTTTAATGTGACTAGTGATAGTTTTGATTTCTTTTTCTGAAAACTGCCTGTTCATATTTTTTGATTATCAGTTGGAGAATGGCTCTCTCTGTTTTTGTCTCTGTGTCTGTCTGTTTTTCTTTCTCTCTCTCTTATTAATTTGCCTCACTTCTACATATAAATGTGTGTCTACACATACATTTATGAGAAATTAAGGCTTTGTCACAGGGAAGTGCTGTTAACAGTTTTTCCCCCAAGTTTCCTGTTTTTCTTCTAATTTTGGCTGCATTGTTTTTGATTGTGTAAAACCCTTTTAATTTCATTCAAGCAGAATTACTTTTTACCTCTTGTGAGAAAATAATATTTTCACTATTTATCTTATAGAATAATTGTAAAATGTATTTGTAAGCCTGAAAATAATATGGAAATGATTCATTATTTTTCAAAGTTTTTCTTGCTTGTCCAATAGCTTAAACTCATGACCTAGGGCAAGCATAAATCTGTTAGGTTTCCTTGGAATAAAAGGATAATATTCTGAATGAAGTATCAGTAGGAATGAAGGATTTGCCTTTGGGTAGCAAGTCATTCTATCAACACAGAAATATGAACTAATATAAAAATAACAGATTCCATTTCTGAATACAATATCCCATTTGCCTCTAGAATTATTCTTAGCCTGTTGTTCATCCAGTAAGCAACTGAGTCCACATTACTGAGTTCTAGGAAAAGCCTACTCCTAAGTACCTCTCTGAGAAGATAAGGCTTTGAAAGATTTGTGATTTGACAATCTCTGCCTTTAATTTCTGAATCTGTTCTCTGAAATTGAACTTTAGACCATTCACTGGAATTATTGCTATTATTTGTGTGTGGAAGAGAGAATGGAGAGAGAAGAAATCTTTCAAAAATTATTTTTCATTGTAACAAGTGAATATCTTAGATAATTTACTCTGAAAGGTGATATTTTTTCCTTTAATCAAGACCCAGGGAATTCCAAGGTAAAATGCAAGTTAATGCAAAGGATTTAACAAAATTGGTCAGTAATATATAATCAGATTTTAAGATCTAAATACCTCCTTCAATATCTGACCATTGTCTGACAAACAAGCTGAGAACATCCAAAAACAAATTCATCAGAAAATGCTAAAGAACTGAAAAAGAGCAAAAGAGCATGATGTTCTTTTTTTTTTTTTTTTTTTTTTTTTTGCATTCCTTCAGAGACAGAATTGGTGCCAATGCCTGATTTATCACATTGGGTGTTAGACAAACTTTAGTTTGAGACAATAGATAATCTTGTACTATCTCACTTAACCAAATGTATACCACTGATACCTTCTCCCATCCGATTTACATAAAACTAAAAGAAACAACTAAATAGAGACAATTATTAATGTTGAAAAGGGATTCCTCCAAAGACTTTTAAAATAATGAAGAAGTCTGAATCGTACATGACTAATTGTAATTTCAGAGAATTGAAGATGAAGGAATTACTCACTTTTTGGCAGAAAAGGTAAAATATTAAAAGTGCAGAATGACATATGTAAATTCAGACATGACCACTGCCCTGATTTGTATTCCTTAATGTATGTGCATTTGTTATAAGAGAGGACTTCATTTGGGAAGAGATGAGTGAGTGAATAATGACAAAAAAAAAAAAAAAAAGAAAAAAAAAGAATTGAGTAAAGCATTTAAAATGCACAAGAAAAAAAGTACAGAAGAAAATACATATCAATTTTCTTACTATGTTGTTAAATTTAAAATATATTTAATAAACTGTACTTAACAAAACTTCATAGTCTCTTATACAAACTTTCTCATTCTATGTTTATAATAAAGAAAACTCCATTGTTTCTTATATGATCTTTCTTGTTCTTTGTATAACCACAATTTAATAGTTCCTCCCAAATAGATTATGGAGACTGATGCTATATGCAGTATTTTTAAGTGGAGATAAAATCTTAGGGAATTAAAATTTAGCTATTGTCTTTGAGGAGCAATGAGAAGACTGAGAGTCTAATTGTTATTCTGGAGAAGTACCTGTCATTGTTAGAGAGAGTCTGAATGAAATACAAAGGACTAAGAGAATTTTAAGAGGTCAAATATAACTCATCTTATAAGGAAGCATTATGAAGAGACTTTTTCTCATAGAAGACATATTTAAAATAATTACTCACGTGCTTGTTTGCTTTTTACACTACTGTTAAATTACATATCTAGTATTTAAGCCTAGGATAGTAAGAGAAGGAAGAGGAGGAGTGGGAAGACAGGAGGGAATAGATATAGACAAAGAGAGACACAGAGAGGGAGACTGAGACAAAGGGACACACACAGAGACAGAGACAGAGACAGAATCAGACAGAGGCAGAGATACAGAGAGACAGAAAGACAGAGATTATCAAAAGTTTATTGCCAAAAAAATTAATAGATCATATTCCAGCCTCTTACTTTATCTCTGTATGAGTATATTTCCAGGGTATACCTTTATAAATAATTTATTGTGAGTTTCTACTTTCTAATCAATTCTACTAACCTTTTCCATTTAATGAATGAGTTCATCATCCCATTCAAATTCTTGATTATGATTGTATGCTTCTCATCATCCTGTCCTCTAATAGTTTTTTTTCCTCTTCCTTACTCTTCTTTAGCACAGAGATAGCAGTGCTGAGAAAACACAGTGCTAATTGTCTATATTGATGCAACCTTTTTTTTTTTTTTTTTTTGCTTTCTTTCTCTCCCTCTCTAGCAGTCTCACCACACTTTCATCTTCATACAGCTCAGCCCACTACTTCTCTCTCTCTCTTTTTTTTTTTTTATTTAATAGCCTTTTATTTACAGGATATATACATGGGTAACTTTACAGCATTAACAATTGCCAAACCTCTTGTTCCAATTTTTCACCTCTTACCCCTCCCCCACCCCCTCCCCTAGATGGCAGGATGACCATTATATGTTAAATATATTAAAATATAAATTAGATACACAATAAGTATACATGACCAAAACGTTATTTTGCTGTGCAAAAGAATCAGACTCTGAAATATTGTACAATTAGCTTGTGAAGGAAATAAAAATGCAGGTGTGCATAAACATAGGACTGGAGAATTCAATGTAATGGTTTTAGTCATCTCCCAGAGTTCTTTTTCTGGGCATAGCTAGTTCAGTTCATTACTGCTCCATTAGAAATGATTTGGTTGATCTGTTGCTGAGGATGGCCTGGTCCATCAGAACTGGTCATCATCTAGTATTGTTGTTGAAGTATATAATGATCTCCTGGTCCTGCTCATTTCACTCAGCATCAGTTCGTGTAAGTCTCTCAGGCCTTTCTGAAATTATCCTGTTGGTCATTTCTTACAGAACAGTAATATTCCATAATATTCATATACCACAATTTATTCAGCCATTCTCCAACTGATGGACATCCATTCAGTTTCCAGTTTTAGCCACTACGAAAAGGGCTGCCACAAACATTCGTGCACATACAGGTCCCTTTCCTTCTTTATAATCTCTTTGGGATATAATCCCAGTAGTAACACTGCTGGATCAAAGGGCATGCACAGTTTGATAACTTTTTGAGCATAGTTCCAAACTACTCTCCAAAATGGTTGGATTAGTTCACAACTCCACCAACAATGCATCAATGTCCCAGTTTTCCCACATCCCTCCAACAATCATCATTATTTTTCCTGTCATCTTAGCCAATCTGACAGGTGTGTAGTGGTATCTTAGAGTTGTCTTAATTTGCATTTCTCTGATTAATAATGACTTGGAGCATCTTTTCATATGACTAGAAATAGTTTCAATTTCTTCATCTGAGAATTGTCTGTTCATATCCTTTGACCATTTTCAATTGGAGAATGGCTTGATTTTTTATAAATTAGAGTTAATTCTCTATATATTTTGGAAATGAGGCCTTTATCAGAACCTTTGACTGTAAAAATATTTTCCCAGTTTATTGCTTCCCTTCTAATCTTGTCTGCATTAGTTTTGTTTGTACAAAACTTTTCAGTTTGGTATAATCGAAATTTTCTATTTTGTGATCAGTAATGATCTCTAGTTCTGCTTTGGTCATAAAGACCTTCCCCTTCCACAGGTCTGAGAGGTAAACTATCCTGTGTTCCTCTAATTTATTAATAATTTCATTCTTTATGCCTAGGTCATGAACCCATTTTGACCTTATCTTGGTGTACGGTGTTAAGTATGGATCAATGTCTAGTTTCTGCCATATTAGTTTCCAATTTTCCCAGCAATTTTTATCAAACAGTAAGTTCTTATCCCAAAAGCTGGGATCTTTGCAGCCCACTACTTCTCAATTCTTATTCCCTTCTCTAACCTTCCTTTGTACTCTCTGGAACATTTGAACTATCATTGACACATTTTCCTTCTTCTTAGGATTTCCCTCCCTTCCCTCATCCCATCCCCAATCCCTGCCATATTTGTTGTTGTTGTTGTTGTTGTTATTCTTGAGTTCACAGAAACTTTATTCACTTTGGAGAATTCTTCATCTCTGGCAAGATTAATATCTAAGACAAGCTCCACATTTCTTCCCCAAACATGGGACTAGCCCAATGGGGGAAAAATCATATTCTTAGTTTCTTGCTGCCACCCCTATCTCAACTGCTAGCATTCTAGAATGTCTTTTCCTTTGGAGTTTGCTTTATTTGTCTATATCCTCCAGTTGATAGCTTGTTTCTATAATCTCCTGGATTCAAAATTTCTCTTTTTCTCAATATTTCAGTAATTAGTTTAGTCTTCTCTTCCAAATTAACACCTGGATATCATACTTGGAGACCCCAATATGTAATGTAATATCTCCTCAAATTCTCTGGTCTCCAAACAACTTCAAGTTCCATGCCCTACATTTTCATTCCTCCTTAACGATCCATGGTAAATTTAATGTCACCACCCAAGTGGCTAAGATTGAGTGAAGATGTAAACGATGGGATTTAAAATCTCTTTCACTTATAAATGTCATGTTCATGATATGTAACTTTGAAATTTCTCTTTCTTATCATGCTCTCTTATCCTTCAGTCTCTTTTCTCTGTCTCACTTTTCATAGCCTATTTTTCACCATGCCTATAACTTTCAGTCCTACTATCATTCCCTCTTCTCATAGTATATAAGTACTTCTCTGATGTAATTTTTCTTTCTTCACAGTTTTAAACTTATGGCAAAGCAGTTCAGTTCTAACATGAATCCTTTGCCCTTCATATAATTTATTTTTTAAAATTATTTTTTTCAAACAGCCCTGAAGTTAGGAGGACCTGAGTTCAAATCTGACCTCAGACACTTTACAGTTCTTAGCTGTGTGACTCTGGGCAAGTCACTTAACCTCAATTAGCTAAAAAAAAAAAAAAAACAAGCAAAAATATTTTTTTCAATTAAGAAATGTTTACTTTTTCTTCCATCTCTCCAAGAAATGAAAAAAAGAAAGAAAAAGAAAACTCTTGTAACAACAATTATAGCTAACATTTTATAGTTCCTATTATGTGCTGGAGTTGGCCCAATGGAGAGTGTGTCAGGTCTAAAGTTAAGAAGTCTCATCTTCCTGAATTCAAATCTGGCCTCAGATAATTCCTAGCTGTGTCACCCTGGACAAGTCACTTAATCATGTTTGCCTTGGTTTCTCATCTGTAAAATGAACTGGAGAAGGTAACAGTAAACTACTTTATTTTTGCTAAGAAATACCCAGATAGGATTATGAAAAGTCAGCTATGATGTAAACAACTGAATAACAACAAATGTTTGGACATGGCCAAGATCATACAGATAATAAGTATTTCATGAGGTTAGATTTGAACTTAGGTCTTCCTGACTCTAAACCTATCATTCTATTCATTAAAAAACAAAATAAAACAAACCAAAGAAATTCCCATTATGCCATTTCCAGAAATGTATATCTTTTCTGCATCTTGAGTCCATAACTCCTGTGTTAGGAGATGGGTAGATTCTTAGAAAATAATAGGCTTTTAAAATTATAGGTTTCTATGGGAAATGAGTGTGGAACACAACATAGCATTTCCACTCATTCTGTTATTGTTTGCTTACGTTTTTGTTTTCCTTCTTAGGTTTTTTTTTAACCTTCTTTCTAGATCCAATCTTTCTTGAGCAAGATAACTGTATAAATATGTATACATATATTGTACTTAACATATACTTTAACATATTTAACATGTATGGGACTACCTGCCATCTAGGGGAGGGAGTGGGGGGAAGAAGGGGAAAAGTTGGAACAGAATGTTTTGCAAGGGTCAATGTTGAAAAACTATGCATGCATATGTTTTGTAAATAAAAAGCTATAATAAAAAAAATCACAGGTTTTACTGCATTGTTCAGATTTCTTAAGTTTTTCAAAGTTGTTTTTTAATATAAAATTTTAATTATTTTTTTAATAATCTTGTTATTATATAATTATTCTTCTAGTTCTGCTCATTTTACTCTATATTAGTTCATGTAAAATTTTCCATGTTTCCCTGAAACTTTCCCTTTTATCATTTCTATTGCCTTCACATATTATAATTTGTTTAGTTATTTTCTAATTGTTCTTTGCCACCACAAGAAAAATCACTGTAAATATTTTTGCAAACATGAATATTTTGTATGTATACATCATTTATCGCTTTCTTTGATCTCTTTGGATTTTAGGTCTAGTAGTGGTATGACCGAATAAAGTTATATACTCTGTTCAATTAATTTTGGGATCTAGTTCCAAATTATTTTCTTAATGGTTGGATCAATTCATAGTTCCAGCAACAGTGGAGCCCTTTTTTTTTTTTTTTTAACACTGGTCATTTTCTGTTAATATCTATTTTTCTTTTCTTATAGAATTGAGGTAAAACTTCAGAATTGCTTGAATTTATTTTTCTCTAATCATTAATAATTTGGAGCATTTTTTTCATATGGTTATTGACAGCCTGGAGTCACTTTTTGGAAAACGTCACTTCTTATCCTTTGAATATAACAGTTGGGAAATGACTTTAGTCATAAAAATTTTGAATCAATTCCATATATATCTTGGAAAGGAGACTCTCTTTAGAGAAATTGGTTACAAAGATTTATTTTCCATTTGACTTTTGCCTTCTAATCTTAGGTGTAGTGTCTTAATTTTATTCAGAAGCATGAGCATAAATAATGTGCCATAAGGAGAAGCCTTATAAACTGAAAGAGCCCCAATATTTTAATAAGTAAATTCTTGACTTATTTGCCAAAGAGAGAGAGATGGTAGTCAAAGGCAACACTGGTTTATTAATCAATTGATCAACAAGAATTTATTAAGTTCTTATTTTGTGCTAGATATTGTGCCAGATGCTGAGGATAGAAATGCAGATATGAGGCAGACCCTGCTTTCAATGAACTTGTATTCTATTTGGCAGAAACAGCATATCACTAGTAAGTAAAATTGATATTCTATACAAAATAAATACACAATTATGGGAGTCTCCAATAAATAGGAGAGCAAGGAAACTCCTTTTTATTTGATCTGATCTGAAAAAGAAATGTGCCTCCAGTGTTCTGTGAGGCTTCCTTTTCCCTTCCCACCCACTTTGGTTAAGATATGAATGAATATGGACAAGAGTTACATATGATGGGCTGGCTTAGATGGGTTGTGATCTACATTATTGAAGTTGATATCTAAGTCAATAAATTCACAGGATCTTTTAAATATTTGAGTATCAGTGGCATGTCACAACACATATTCCATGTTTTTTCAACTGTGGACAAACCTAGTTATATTCAGATAACTCCATCATCTGAGGGTTGACTATCAGGTAATTACATTTTACTTCAGCATGGCAAATCATGAAAATTCTCTACTAAGGCATGGAGCGTAGGGTGTGATTAGAGTCAGTGGAAGGAGTCATTACTCCAGTGAAATTAAAGGCTATATAATGATTGAAGTTTGAATAATCATTGAATGAGACACACATGAGGTGCCTTCTAGCTTGTATGTTCTTTGAATCTGTAACAAAAGCACCATACAACTAACTTGATATTATTTTGTTGTAGGATCTGATTGATTGGTCACCATGGAATGAAAACACAATAGTATAAATAATCTTTGGGGATAATTTGTGCTCCTGCATGCAATGCTATTGGACTTATTGAAGGAGATTTTAAAAAATGGCACTGTGTAAGTTCATGCTATTGTGGTCAATTTAAAAAAATATATGGAGTCATGCCACTGATGGTCATAGTCTTAATGAGAGCTGAGGATGCTAGTCAGCAATATGTAAAAGTGGAGGATCCCTTGTCCCTAGAAATTTTTTTGATAAAAGGATAGAGGATAAGAAAATCAGAATTAATTCATTAATGAATTTATCTGTTCATTTACTGATTAATTTATATATGTATACTTCTAATTTGTATTATGCCTTTATTTGTTTATTCATCATATGTTTATGTAATTATATACATTCATTCATTCATTTATTGTGACTGAACAACATGGCTCTGGAACATTTGCTTATTGATGTGCCATGAAGAGGCAATGTGTATAGTGGAAAGCCTGCTGGTTTTAGAGGCAGGGATTCTGGGTTGGAATATTTTGTTGTTGTTCAGTCATTTTTAATCATGTTCAACTCTTTGTGACTTTGTTTGGGACTTTCTTGGCAAAGATACTAGAAGAGTTTGCCATTTCCTTCTCCAGATAATTTTATATATGAATAAACTGAGGCAAATAGGGTAAGTGACTTGCCCAGGATCAGTTAGCAAGTGTCTGAGCTTGTATTTGAATTAAGAAAAATGACTTTTCCTGAATCCAGGCCCAGCTATCCATTGCATCATCTGGCTGCCATCCTACCTCTATCATTTAGGACCTGTGTGACCTTGACCTTTTTGGGTCTCTGTTTTATCATCTCTAAGATGAGGGAGTTAGATGAAATGGCCTTTGAAGTCCCTTACTACTGGCATAGTCCTGGCAATGAGAAGGATATCAAAGGCCAGTCTGTACAATGCCCTCATTTATAGTTGACAAAAATGGCAGCCCATAAAAGTGAAGTGACTTGACTAAGATCATACAGAAGTAGCATCAGAGGCAGAATTTGAAGTCGTGTTCCCTGGGAATTTTTCTGTTTCTCTTTATTAATCCATGAGGAAAAAATCTTGCTCTTTGGATCATGAAGCAAACAAGCTGTTTGAGATCTTAGGCACAGAATGCAACTAAGAACAAGGAAGTAATGACTCCATGTCATGAGATCAGTGGCAGATATGTCCTTGCCTTCCACATAGTGCTTGAGAAATATTTATTGATTGAATCATCAACAGTTTCTGAATTTTTTTGTACTTCTACTCTCTCTGGTTGTGCCAGAGTTCATGGGACTTTGGAAGGCATTGGTTATCAGTGCCCTGACGATAATGTTGCTTAGGTATCATTTATTCTGCCATTTGTACTCAAAATTGTTTTAAATTTATTCCAGTTTGTGATTTCATCATGGAAAAGTTAAGCCTCAAAAGAAAATACAAGGGGAATGATATTATATCATCTCATTGTCATATTAATTCATTATCTCATTTAACAAATATTTCTTAAGCTTTATTATGAGTCAAGTATATTCTAGAATCTGGGGATCCAAAATAAAAAGTGAAACAGTTCCTGCTGTCAACTGGTAGTGGTGATGTAGTGGTGGGGGGATGCAGAGGAGAGGTGGTGATGAAGGAGAAGTTTTGTGATTCCATCCTCTTCCAAGTTAGGCTAAGAAGATGCCAAGTCATTTTGTATTTGGACCCAGATCTGATTTTTACTTATAAATTATCTGGTTGAGCCAAAGAGTCAAGTGGAAAAAAGAAGAGCAAGGAAATATTTATATATGATGGTAAATTTAGGTTTACTTCAAATTGTGGTAGGGGGAAGCTCAGATTGGGTGGAAGGGATATATAAAGAGGCAGAAAGGAATTTACCTAATTAGGAAGTAAGTGAGAATCATGAAATTCAGTTATCTCGAGGATGCATAAATAATTACCATTAGCTGAATGTCCTGGGCTCCCACCTAAGATTAGAAATGCAGTCAGAAGACCTCTCTCAGAGAGGTCAAGACCAAGGAAGTGTCTGAAAGTTCTGAATTGCAGAAACCTGACCTGATAAGTTCTCCTACTAGAGAGCATCAAAGAATTAGTTCAAAGAGGGTCTAATAGGATTTCCTACTGAGTAGTAGGGGGTATATTTATTTGAGGAAAAATATGCTTTCACACTTTGCTTAAGAACTTTCTACAAAGTTAGTCATATTCCCACTGGACAGGAGGCTCAAATCTTTTGGAATTCTCTTTGAAGTCCCTTCTGAGAAGAAGAGAGGTTGCTCAGTCATAAATAACAAAGTCAAGTTCACCATCTAGCAGCAAAAATGACCCCCAAAAAGTTACTGCATTTTTATAGAGCCAACCAATTCCATATTGGGGATATCACAAAATAAAACAAAACATTACAGACATTAATGATTTCTGTTAGGCACTGGGGGAGAACTAAAGTTTACAAAAGAACTCTCAGGTACCAACCTATAAGGGGATAATGCTATAGAGTATTGTGAAAGAAGCACTGGATTGAAAGCATGAGAACCTGGGTTCCAATCAAAGCTCTGTTATTTATTTGTTGTGTGATTTGGATAAATTGCTTTCCTTCTCGGCTCAGGTTCCTCATCTCTAAAATGAAGAGATTGGATTTTTGAGTTGCATTCTAGGTCTAATGATGTAACCCTATGATGAAAAGACACCAACAAATATTGCATAGCTTTACATCATAAATGCGGCAGAAAGGTACAAATTAAAATTCAATATGAAGTCTAGTGAAAACTTAAGAGTGGAAAGGAAAGACTCAGGGAAGGGTTCCTGGAAGACTTGGCATTTGTGAAGAAAATTATAGGCTAGATAGTAGTTCCACATATAAAAACAGGGAAGGGAGTATTTTTAAAAAATCTTTAAAATACATGTTATTGATGATCTTCTTTCATTTCATCATAGTTGTCCTCAGTATCCCTTTTACTTTTTCTCCCAAAGAACAGTCCCATATAAAAATAGTATTTTTTTAAAATGAAAAAGAAAAATAGAAGAGAAAAAGCACAACTCTATCCCTCATGTATAAATTATACATGAATTATAATTATAAACATGTCTTAGGGTTTTTATTTGTAGCACAGGGATCTGTTATGTTAGTGATCTTACAGGGTAAATTATAGTTTTATTAATAACAATAATTATTATCACCTACAGTGGTTCTTACGTTCCTATCCCTCAAAAAGATCATATATGTATGTTCTTTAAATAATCAAATAAATTAAATAGATATATATATTGACATTTTATAAATAAATTTGTAAAACTATATTTTAGAAACCTAACAAATTAAATTAAATAATTTTGATGTTTTAAATGTTTGGTTTCAAAGTGCCTTCAAAACTGAAGAAGTCAAGATAAACGCATAAGATCACAGACTTAGAGTCAAGAGAAACCATGAAGTTCAGGTTCAACTCTTTCTTTTCCCAAAGGAGAAAGTTAAATCTAAAAGATAGGAAGGTCTATCTGTGTGACCCCGGATAAGTTAATTAATTCCAATTTCCTTCCTCCTTCCCCCCCCTAAAAAAAGAAAGAAAAAAAAAGATATGAAAATACTTGCCCAAGATTATGCAGATAGTAAATAACATAGTTGGGGCTAGAGCACAGGTCCTCTTACTTGAAATCCAGGGGTCTTTCTGTTGCATGATACATACATTGATTAAATGTGTCAGATTGGCTATGTGGCAAATCATGGAAGTAGACTTGATTTTAAACTTATATCACATCTTGATCTTGAACTGAGGACTGATTTAGGCATTGGTGGTGTGGGGAGAAGGGAAGCTAGGTGGTCCTGTAGAAACAGTGCTGGTCTTGGAGTCAGGAGGATTTGAGTTCAACGTTGACCTCAGATACTTGACACTTACTAGCAGTGTGACTCTGGGCAAGTCACTTAACCCCATTATCTCAAAAAACAGAAAAGGAAGGAAGGAAGACAGGAAGGAAGAGCAAGAAGGCATTGATGGGGGCTGATATAGAAAGTCCATTTTATAACATATCTAAACTTGTCAAACCAGACAACCCTCCTTATTTTCCAAATCAATTTTAGCTTACCATCTATAATTCAGTTGTAGATGCCCAGCTTTTCACAACTTTTCTGGGCTGTTTTAAATGTTTTTCTGTACTTTTGTGTATAGGTATGTGTATTTCCTATATTTTAACATAAGAGCTAGTAAGGAACTTTCCCTACAAGTGCAGATTGGTAATATAAAATCTTATACTCTTCCCTCAGGGGACTGAAGGATTAAACAGGTCAATTAGCCCATTTGGTCCCAAGAAGGACCTTCCCCAGGTCTTCCTGGTTCAGAGTTGAGCTCTCTATTAACTATGCTGCCCTGCCTCTCATAATTGGTATCATTCTCTTATGAACAAAACAACAAAAATAATCATTGTGTTAATAATAGAGGAGACATTAGAAACCTTTCATAACTTCAGGTCAACTGGAAAATGCATTGAACATGTTTATTGGAGTTTGTTGGAGGGAAGTAAATGTAGAAAAACACAGAAAAAAATAGAATACTTTAACTCAATTCATCAAGTACTTAGTGAATATTTACTACATGCTTAGTCCTAAGGGAGGGGCTATGAAATTTCCTTTCTTTCTGTATGCATATAGAGGAAATCACCTGATAGTAAGCTCTTGACATTTCTACCAACAATCTGGAGAGGATATGCTAATAAATTAGCAGGGTGAAATAGGCCAAATGTTAAAGAATTGTTGAATCCGAGTTTTCTTCATTTATGAAATGATAGTGTGAGATCACTTGTTATCTAAGAATACTTCTACCAACAATATGCTATGGTTCCACTGAAAAGGGGTAATTTCACCTTCATGAATTTGGTCCTTGGACTTGGTCAGTTTAAAAAGAATTTCATTGAGATGAAAACAATTTAGCATCTACGATGAATGTAGTCTCCCATTTTGCCAAGTCAAATTGGACAGCTAGCTTTTCCCTGAATATCAAATTGTATCTCCTGTTTCCATGCCTTTGCACACAATGTCGTCTCCTCCTCAGTTCTGTCTCTTTGGATCCTTAGCTTCCTTCAAAGTTCACTTGCCAATGAAGCCTTTTTTGTTTCCCTCCTAGTTCTCTTGTTCTCTTCTTTTAAAAATAACTTTGTATTATTTTGGTTATATTTATGCACATTTTTTATTCCCCCAGTAGATTGTAAGCTTTTTGAAGGCAGGGACTATTTCATTTTTTTCTTTTCATGCCCAAAACTAGTATTATACTTTAGTGAGGGGCACTTAATAAATGCTTGTTTAGTTTAAATCTATTAATTAGGAACCGGGGTGGAAGTTGTACAGAGGTACATTTCAGCTCAGTGTTAGGGAAAACCTTCTGGCAACAGGAGGTGTCCTGGAACTTCCTTGGAAGGTAGTGAGTTCCACCTCTATGGAAGGCTTCTCCAAAGGCTGGATGAACATATGTTAAGATGCTAGGAAGAGAATCCTTGATTCAGTAGGATTGGAACCATATGACTTCTGAGGTCCTTTCCAGTCTGGAGATTGTATGATATTACAAGACATTACTTAATGCCAAATTAGTTGTTCACATAAGAATTATGGAGTTAGAGAAAGAAAAGAGCTTACTTTGAGATTAGTTAAGAAAAACTTCACAGGCAAGTAGTACTGACGGTGATTAGAAGAATGAAGAGGATTGGGGTAGGGAGAAAGGGGGTGAAGGAGGACAGGCCACTTTTCTTTCTACTTGATTTACTTTCCTTTTCTTTCTAGGGTATTAATCTTCAAGCAAATTTGAACTGATTCTGTTCATAACTATTTATTGGTGTTGGTTATTTATTAGACCATTTCACAAGCTACTGGCTTTAACTTTTAGAAGTCTCCAGAGCCTGGAGGTGCTGTGCAGAGTTATAGCAACCAAATACACTCTGGGAGGGCTGGATAATCCCTGTTACCTACAATTCTCTCCCGGGCAGAGTGAATCCTAAACACTGTCCTGTGCCTTCTGCTTTAGTGAGGATCACAATCTGTACCAGGCAAGTTGGACAATACAAACTTTTTTTTTTTTTTTAAACAATAGGCCTTGTGTTCACACAAGATACATAATCAATTTATAACCTTCACAACTAAAAAATAAAGCCAGGTGTAATGTCCCTTTTCTTTTCTACCCACTCCTTCCCACTATGCAACAATTTCCTCCTTCATTCTAGTGTGCATGTTTTGCCACTGTTTTCTCATTATTATTTATTCTTAATCTGATTTTACCTCTACAAGTGTCAGAGATGATACAGGAGTAGACATCTATCATTGACTTGAACTTTATTTTCAATTCATCATCTCATTTTCATTCCTGCTTTCCCTTTTCTTTTTTTCTTTGTCTCTTTTAAGCTCTTGGCTCTCTATCTTTGGCTATCTTTCTCTATGTTTCTGTCACTGTTTCTCTTTTTCTCTGAGACAAAAACCTCTCTTTTTAATCTCATTTGGGAAAGTCTTCCATCTCTGGCTTTACTATTTGTTTCTAGTAGTGTCCAATTTCCCATTCCTGGAAAGTCCATCTTTCTAAGAGGTTTACTTCTGGCTTATTCCCAACTCACTGGTAAAAGAAAAGAGTCTCTCTAAGGGGCATAAATCATGGCATGACAGTCTACCTCCCTCTCCCTTCTTTCAGTATCACATATATCTGATTTGTTTCTTGATTTGGGGTTGGTTCTTGCTCTCTGTCTCATCTTGTCAACATCCCTGATTCTTCTAGCTGTCCTTCTAATCTGTTTATCCATTCTATTTTCAACATGCCTTGTTAGCTATTCTTGATCATTCTATTTCATTCAATACAGTAAAATTACATTACATACCTCCTTTGAACAGATGGCTTTTCTGCTTTGGTTTACCCTTTAACTACTCATAACTAGTTCTTAGTCCTGGCATCCCAACTCTTTTCCTGGCATTGTGGTGATAAAATATCTGGGTACATATAAGTTCATTTTAATTGAAAACATTTATTATCATGTATATGTAATATTTATATTTATAGATACATATATTTATATCTACATGTCAAATAGTGGCTTTCTTTAGTGCTGGATAGGGATAGTGATGCTTTGGAATTTAAAATGTGAGAAGTATGTGAATATATTTTTTAATATTTAAAATTTTTAGCTAATAGTATTTTATTTTTTAAAATAGTATTATTTTTTATTTTTAAATCATAGTATCTCTGTATACTATAAGATAATTTTCAATATTCATCTCTGCAAAACCTTGTGTTCCAAATTTTTCTCCCTTTCTCCCTTTAAGACACTCTCTAAGATATAGGTTAAACTTGTGCAATTCTTCTGAACATATTTCCATATTCATCATGCTGTGCAAGAAAATTCAGATCAAAAGGGAAAAAACACAAGAAAGAAAAACAGACAACAATAACAAAAAAGGCGAAAATATTGTGCTTTGATCCACATTCAGTTTCCATTTCTGGATGCAGATGACATTTTCTATCACAAGTCTTTTGGAATTGCTTTGAATCACCTCATTGTTGAAGAGAGCCAAGTCTATAAATATAGGAAAGTAAAACCATGATGCAAGTAATTTACTAACCACTATGCAATAAAATTCATTAAATAAAGTACTATTGAGAAAAGCATTAATTATCTGATGACTAAATAGCTTAAAAGATTTAGTGAATAAAAGGATAAAACATTAAATAAGAGATAATTCCTTTCATTATGTTAAAAATAATAACAATGAGATAAAATGCCAAATTTTAAGGATGTAACCAAAACAATCTTTACAGAAAGATTTTTTTTTTTTTTTTATCTCTAAACACTTTTGTGAACAAAAAAGAGAATGAATCATCACTTTTTCCAGCTATATGGTACAGTGGATGGAGTGTTGGACTTTGGGTCAGGAAAACCTGAGTTCAAATGCTAAGATACTTACAGCTATATGATCTTACCCTCAGTTTTCTTAACTGTAAAATGGGGATAATAGTACCTAACTATTATAATTGTTATTAGGATCAAATGAGATAACATAGGAATAGCTTGCAAACTTTAAAATGTTTTATAAGTGCTTGCTTTTAAATGTATTTTTCTTTAAAATTATAAATTATATGAATATATTTATGCATGTGTATATACATATAATTATATATACAAAGGTTAATATATGTAACAGGCATAGAATCTGTCCCAATAAAATTGAGGTGAAACAAGTATGTCAACTGACACCACTTATATTTCACATAATATTAAAAGTGTTGGTTATAATGATGAGAAAAATATCACAGAAATTAAAATGAGGGAATTAGAGATACAATTATCATCTTTTTGCAGATAATTGGATGTATACTTAAAGAACTAAAATTAATTAAAATTTTTTAACCAGCAAAATTGCAGAATATAAAATAAATTTCACACATATCATCAGCATTTCTAAATAATACCAATAAAACCCAGCAAAAAGAGATTGAAAGAGAAATTCCATTTAAAATAATTATAGAGAAAGAGCACTTATGCCATTGGAAAAAGACAAATTACTCATGGGTGGGATAAATAAATATAATAAAAATGATAATTCAACCTAAATTAATTTACTTATTCCATACTATATCAATTAAAGTACTAAAGAATTACTTTATAGAACTAGAAAAATAATGCAAGTCATATAGAGATGAAACAGGTCAAGAATCTCAGAGGAAATAATTTTTAAAAGTGTAAATGAAGGCAGAACAGTATTGCATCTCAACCTGTATTACAAAGCAATTATTGTCTCTGTGTCTTTAAAATAATCCTTTTTATTTTCAAAATATATGCAAAGATGGTTTTCAACATTCACCATTGCAAAATCTTGTGTTCCAAATTTTTCTCCTTCCCTTCCCTTTCAGCCCCTCCCCATGACAGCAAATAATCCAATATATGTTAAATATGAACAAAGCGATAATTCTCAAAACAATTTGTTCCTCATTAAAAGAGAGAGAGAGAGAGAAAGAGAGAGAGAAAGAGAGAGAGAGAGAGAGATTATTGGAACCCATTGTGTATGTGGTCTATGGAAGAAAATGAACACAGTAGTCCAAACTCTCCACAGGAAATCCTCAGTTACTAGATTCACATTTTAATGAGAACTTCTAGGAAAATTGGAAAGTAGTATGGGCAAAATTAGAATTGGAGCATATTTTAGTATAGGTTTTGAGATGTTGCTCTAACTGGGATATGTGACTTAAGATATAAAAATCCACATCATAAACAAATTAGAGAAACATTTTAAAAAATTCATTAGATTTTTGGCCAGAAGAAAGGCTCATAACCAAAGCAGGCATAGAGAGAAACACAAAAAAGAAGATGAATAATCTTGATTACACAAAATTAAAAAGATGTTGCACGGGCATCCAAGAAAGCTAAAGATTAAAAGGGAAACAGTTGGGGCGAAATGCCACATGCATCTCTGAGAAAGGTTTCATTTCCAATGATTCAAATTTATAAGAATAAGAGCCATTTTCCAATTGATAAGTGGCCAAAGGGTATGAACAGTCAGTTCTCAAAAGAAGAAACTTAGGCTATTGGGAAATTGAATGAAGTGGTCTCTTCATTACTTTCTAACTTTAACAGTCTATATATTTGTGAAATTTGAACTCCATTGGATTGTGCCTTAGCTCAGTCTCATTTTCACTGTATTGGAGTAACTTTCCTCTCTAAGGACAAGTTACTTACTTCTACTTGGCGCCTCTATGTCTACTTTTATAAAACTGAAGAACTGGGGGTAGCTGACCCTTAGTGTCAATTTTAATAATCTAAATACTTTCAGGGTTGGTTTCTTTTCTTTTTTGGGGGGGGGGAGTTGGGGTTTGTGTGGGAGATGAACAAGGTTAGCTTCAAGTTCTCTTTCATTCTCTCTCAAAGTATTCATCCATTTATTTATTTATCCATCCATCTATTTATTTATTTATCTATTCATTCACTCATTTATTTAAATTTTTTTTATCATTTTAGCTCATTCCTCCAGCAATCAGGTTTCCTAGATTCCAAAGATAAAGACATAGCTAATTATTCTTGCTAATTAGGTGCTAAGGTATTTTAAATAAGAAACTATCTAATTCAATCCACATCCTCTGATCTCATCAGTAGTGAGTTTATTGTATACTGAAGTATCTGCCTCCTCAATGGGTTTAGGTCTTTTTCCTTATCCTCCAACAACGGAGAGGCTTTCCTGCTGCTTGTCCTGGCTGTATATAGGGACAAAAACCTGTAGTTAGAGCTCTAGGTAGGAGAAAGCTTGCCTATTCAGACCTAACTTTTCCTCACTTCCAAGTTTTAAAAATTCATTATTCTTTGTATGCAACAGAGGCTAATATGTTACTTTGATGAGTCAACATACATGCTCATGCCTGAATTTTGATTAAAAAAAGGTCATCCATTTGTACTTAAAGAGCTCCCTGTGATTCCAAAAGGCTGGTTTGTCAAATCCTGTTGAAGCGAAAATCACTTAGATAATCATCCCAGGAGGCAGCTTATTTATTCCATCTCCTTTTACTGCAAGTGAAGGTTTTTAGAAAAAATTAACAAAGATCTTCTGTTCTAAAGCTGATCTAAGACTGGTTGTTTCTTTAGCTTTTTTTTTTTTTTTTTTTAATGGTGCCGTTTGTTCTTTTGAAGTTGCCAATTTATGTGCTTTTTACTAATTGATTTTTTTAGAAGTTGATCTGTATTCTAGGGATTTTAGGATCAGGTATCTCAAAATCTTTGTAGTTAAAACTCAAAATCTCTTGGGACTCCATTGTTAATAAAGAGTAGAGAGTAATCAAAATACTTTACACTGGAGCAGTTTTTTGTCATACTGACAAATTGTTAAATATCTGATTTGGCAAATAAACTGCTGATGCCCATTTTAGGGGATGCCCAATTTCACAGATCCAGCTCTCTGAGCCTTCATCTGGTGACTATTATCCTAGTTTGGACAGATTTGAAGGGGTGCCCCAATCCTTTTTCCTCAGTTCTCAGCCCCAAACTATACATGATACTTTCAAGAACATTTTTAACTTTAGTCAGTTCTCTTTTTTGCATTATTTAACCATCAAATTTAATATTTTTATTCCTCCCCAATTGCATATTAAAGAAATTTTGGACATTTCTTTTAAGTTTTGAGTTCCAAATTCTATTTCTCCCCCATTTCCTGCAATAGCAAGCACTCATGCATCCATTATCCATATTTAATCATGTAAAATATTTCCATATTAATCATTTTGAATAGGAAGATATGGATAAAAGAAAAAAGAATGTAAGAAAGACAGAAAATGAAAATAGCATGTTTCACTATATTTAGGCAATATCAGTTCTTTCTCTGGAGGCAGATTATATGCTTCATAATTAGTCCTTTGTGATTGTCTTGAATCATTACATTGCTGAGAAAAAACTAAGTCATTTACAATTCTTCATTGTCAACATTGCTATTACTATGTGCAATGTTCTGATTCTTTTCACTTCACTTTGCATCAGTTAATGTGAACTCTTTCTAGGCTTTTCTGAAATCATCCTGCTTGTCATTTCTTATAGCACAATGATATCTCATTACAATCATACATCTTATTCAGCCATTTCTCCAGCTAATGGGCATCACTTTGATTTCCAATTCTTAACCACCACAAAAGAGCTGCTATAAATATTTTTGTACAAATATGTTCTTTTCCTCTCTCTTTTTTGATGTCTTTGGGATATAGACCTAGAAGTGGTATTGTTGGATCAAAAGGTATGCACAATTTTATAGTCTTTTGGGCATAGTTCCAAATTTCAGCTCTCCTTTTAAGAAATGTTTGGTTCAAGCAAATAAAAAACAAGGTTTTGTTATGACCCCCTCTTTGGGGGTCATAACTAAAAAAGTTCTCATTTCCCTACCCTCTTTCTTTCTGTCTCTCTCACAGACATACACAGATACATGAACACACACACAGATACCTATACTCTAGACCTGCAATTTCCTTAATGTAAGCAACTCTCAGTATGGAAATTCTAGATCACTTATGATCTTAGCAAGTTGCCTTGGAATCTGGGTCATTATACATCTTACTCATTACCACAAAGCCAGTATGTATGAAAGGAATGACTTGAACCTTGAGGTGCGCTAGAACCAGCTCACATTGGTTCTCCATAGACTAAATTTCCAAAGTGAGCATTTATATTTTGGGATAATGACTAGCACTACAAATTAGAGCTTGATTTATTGTTTTGTTGGTTGTTTAGAAATGAGAAAGTGATGGAGGACAATAATGCAGATTAAACTTTAAAAGTGTGTCATAAATATATATTTTTTGAGAGTTGGTTGTCTGCTAGAATAAATAGAGGGTTAGATTTGGAGTTAGAAAAAATGAATTCAAAAACCACTTTTGATACTTCTAGCTGTGTGATCCTAGGCAAATCTCTGCCTCAGTTTCCTTATCTGTAAAATTGGATAATAATAGCTCATACATCAGAGTTTATTTTTGGTTAGGATCAAATAATGCATTCAAAGTGCTTTATAAACCTTAAAGTACTAAACAATGCTAGCTATTATTACTGTTGTTGCTGACATTAATAATAGTAGACCACACTCCTTGATGGGGTATATCTTTCTCTCACTGCTAAGGGAAAAAGAGTATAAAGCATTATCCTGCTGAAGGCATTGGCACAAGCAGCATCTCTGCACATAAAGTATAGCTCATTAATTTTTGGTGCCCATGTGAACAATGATCTCAGTACTGTGAGAGCATATTTCCATACTCTCACTGCCAGACCCATCATCAATGACACACCATAAGTTCATGCCGAGGTTATTTTTATGGGCTTGTTAGCATTTGCTGTTTTGGGGTTTCCAGGTGTTTAGACTGCATGTGTTTTCCAGGATTCAGACACATAGTTCAGGAATGTTTAACCAAATAGGCTTCTTCTAATGGCATAAAGAACTGTGAAGAAACAGATGCCATCTCTGATAATGGTGTAGATATTTAAGTATTCTGATATCCCTTGAATGGAACAAAGTACAATCGATCACTCTCCAGAACCACACATGACACTGTCATTCTTTTTCTCAAAACTAATTATCTATCTCTTTCATGCCCTACTCCTTAGACGTTCAAGCAATGGTGAAGCTATAGAATCCCAGTATTTGCTGGGCTCCTAAAAATTAATCTCAATCCCCAGCCTTTAGGCAAGTCCCATTCTACTCCTGCAGGCAGATGACTTGTGGTTGTCTTTTCTAGGAAAAAAATAATATTTTATTTTTCCAAGTACATGCAAAGCAAGATAATTTTCAACATTCATGTTGGAAAAACTTTATTTCAAAATTTTCTCTCTTTTTTCTCCTCCCCCTTCCACAAGACAGCAAGCAATTGGATATAGGTGCAATTCAAAAAACATATTTCTTAGGTCAAACAGTTTTCCCACTGTGGCTGTAGTACACATTCTCATCCCAGGATTCTGTTTCTAATGTTCTATTCTCATTGGAAATGGAGAACTATTGCTCGTCACTGTGATGAGAGCAGAGCTGATCACTCTTTTGACTCATCCTTGAACAATAGTGTGTTTGTCATCCTGAACAACAGCAGCTGAATACAGGCAAACCCCACTGCTCTCTCATGGCTTTCTGCAAGCTTTGAATGTGTCTAGTATATCAGCAAATTGAATGACTAACAACCATGAGTCACTGTGTTATTTGCATCCCTCAAGTAGAATTGCAAAATAACAAAGACTGCTTTCTCACTATCCAAAGAGGGGATGATACTCTTAAAGACTTATAAAGGACGGTGATGGAGATGGATCCTGGAGTTCAAAGATGTTTTAGCTCTTCGTGCTTGTGGAGAATCAAAGAAAAGAAGCTGTACATCTTTTTTGGTGGTGAAAATAACCCCCACATCTCTTTCTCAAAGCTCAGGGCTGCTTGTAGAGCCAAACTCAATAATACCAATAAAAGACCCTTCAAGACTGTACTTCAAAGCCTGGTTTTGATGATTTAAGTGCATATATTTTAAAGTAGCTTTATGCTAAGCAGAATCACAGCTTCACTTATTGAAATGTAGTTATTAAATGCTTAGAGGTCTATAATTACACTTTACCTATCCTAATGAAACTCATTAGTATCAGTCAGAAGTATGTATCTGTCTGTTTGTTTTAAGAAGTGAACAGGAGTCTTTTTTTCTTTCCTACCATTAGTTTATTCCCCGACTAAACACTCAAGAAATTGTGAGTATCTCAAAGTGATCATAAAAGAGGGAAAAGGACCCATGTGTGCAAAAATATTTGTAGTAGTCTCTTTGTGGTAGCAAGGAACTAGAAATTGAGTGGATGCCCATCGGTTGGGGAATAGTTGAATAAATTATTGTATACGATGTTTTTGTTCTATAAGAAAAGATGAGCTGGCTCTTTTCAATAATGAGATGATTCAAGGCAGTTTCAATAGAGTTGGGAAAGAAAGTGTTATCTGAAATCAGAGAGAGAATTGTAGAGACTCAAAGCATAGTAGTCTCACTTTTTTTTCTTTGTGGTTGTTTGCTTGTTTTTTTTTTCCCTTTCTCATGCTTTTTTTCCCCTTTGATCTAATTTTTCTTTCACAGCATGATGAATATAGAAATATGTCTAGAAGAACTGCACTTGTTTAATCTGTGTCAGATTGCTTACTGTCTTGGAGAGTGAGAGGGGAGAGAGAAAGGGAGAAAAATTAGGAACACAAGATTTTGGAAAGGTGAATGTTGAAAACTATTTTTGCACATATTTGGAAAAATAAAATACTATTAAAAGTTAAAAAAGGAAAGAAATAGTGAGTATTGTCTTCACTTCTCAGGGCTGGAATGATCAGTTTGAAAATTATATGAAACATCAGGGGCTGTCTGCTGCAGCCTCCTCAATTTATAGATGAAGAGAATGAGACCCACTTTCAGAGGAAGGATTTGGATTCAAATTCTCAGAATTCAGAACCAGTGCTGAATACCAACTCTGATTCAAGAATCAATTCTTTTTTTTTTTAATTTACTTAATATTTTCCCCAATTACATTTACAATAATTTTTATATTTGTTTTTTTTTAACTTTTGAGTTTTAAATTCTCTCTCTCATATCAACTCCCAACCTCTATTAAGAAAGCACATGTGAAGTTATTCAAATCAATTTCCAGAAGAACATTCTCCAGAGAGAGAAAGAGAATGCTTCAATCTGTATTCAGACAGAATTAAATCTCTGGGTATGGATAGGATTTTTCATCTTTAGTCCTTCAGACTAGTCGTAGATCATTGTACTAATGAGAATAGCAAACTCATTCGTAGCTGATCAACCCAGAATATTGCTATTACATTGTTATTGGCCACTTCCTTCTCCAATATTCCCTCTCTTTTATCACCCTCACCCCCTTCCCATATCCCACTCCCTTCCTATTTTTATGTAGGATAAGATAGATGTCTATACCCCTAATAAATATGTATGCTATTTCCTATTTGAGTCAGTTCTGAAGAGAGTAAGATTCACTCACTCTCTCCTCTTTTTCTTCCCCTCCACTGTAAAAGTTTTTTCTTGTTTCTTTTTTTATGGCAGATAATTTTATGGCAGATATTGCACTTCTCCCTTTCCCTTTCTCCCAATACATTCCACTCTCATTCCTCAATTTCATTATCTTAAAAAATATATATTATCCCTTCATATTCAACTCACTCCCATGCCCCTGTCTATATATACTCCCTTTAACTGCCATAATAATGAGAACATTATTGTTCTCTGAGTTATAAGACAATCCTTCCATGTAGCTCTGCAAACAGATAAATCTTATTAAATCCCTAATGATATCACTTCCCTGATTACCTATTTGTGTTTCTCCAGAGTCCTTTATTTAAAAATCAAATTTTCCATTCAGCTCTGGTCTTTTCATCATGAATGCTTGAAAATCCTCTGTTTCATTGAATGACCACCTTTTACTCTGAAGGATTATACACACTTTTGATGGGTAGGTGATTCTTGGTTGTAATCCTAGTTCCATTGCTCTCAGAATATCATATTCCAAGTCCTCTTGTCCCTTAATGTAGAAGCTGCTAAATCTTGTGTTATCCTGACTATGGTTCCATCAGACTTGAAATTTTTTTTTTTCTTGGATGCTTGCATTATTTTCTCCTTGACCTGGGAGTTCCAGAATTTGGTTATAATAGAATCAATTCTTTTAAGGATCAAATAATATATGTAAAGTATATTGCAAACTTTAAAGCACAAATACAAATAAATGCTAGCTATTATTATTGTTGTGATTGACAATAACAGCAATAGTCTCCCAGACTGAGTATATTTCTCTCTCTGCTAATGAAAAAAGGACTTGAAGCATTTGTCCTCCTGAAGCATCAGTGTCAGAAATGGCTCTGCATAGATTTCTACCATATTTTGTTAGGAACAAGAGAAATCTGACTGACCTTCAATCTTTTATAGTGTGGTGTGGTAGAAAGAATGAAGATTTTGGAATCAGAAATTCTCATTCAGAATTCAGAAATTTGAGTTATGCCTGGTCCTGTTTATTAACAGACCTATTGGTCTATGGCCACAGATAAATCACTTAAGCTTTCTATGCTTCAGTTTTTCCATTTGTAAAGTGGAGATAGCACTTGTACTACCTCCTTTACAGGATTGCTATGAGAACAATTTTTAAAGTGTTGTATAAGTGTGAACAGTAATTGTCTTCCACTATTCCCTTACATAAATTATTCTATTTAAGCCAAAAAGATTTCAATTACTGGCTTACAAATACACATTATATCTCCTTACTACCTTTGTAGTTTTTCTGTAATGCAATGTCCCTACATGGAGTCTCTTTACTACTAGCCCCCACTTCCCTTTGTCTAACTGAATTCCCCTCTTTCCCTCAAGGCCTAGCTCAATGAAGCAAGAATTCCCTCAACCTTAACTGCTATAATTTCTTCCTTACCTAAACTCATCCATTATTTAAATCATATTTATATTCTTCATGTTTCCTCTGAAGTGCTTAATATTAACAGTTATAATAGCTAACATTTATATGGCACTTTTAAATCTTCGAAGTGCTCTACAAATGTTTTGATTCTTATAACAACCCTGTGAGGTTATTACTCCCATTTTACACATGAAAACTGAGGCATAGGGAAGTTAAATGACTTGTCCAGGGTTTCATAGCTAGTGTCCAAAGCAGGGTCCAAATTCAGCTCTTCTCACTTCAAGTTTTGTGCTTTATTTACAGCATCACCTAATTGGCCAATTTATAATGGAACTTATATCAGATTCCCTGAGGAGTGAAGAGCGACTACTACTTTTAAGTTCTCTTAGAGGGGTAATCCTGTAAGTGGCTATCCCTCCTATACCAACTCACAAGCCCCTATTAGTGTGCTCCCTTTAACAATCAGCCAGTGGAAATAATTAACCTTTAGCAAAGGTATTTGTTAAGGTGGAATAGTAAGAAAAACTGTTACAAAAATAATTTTCCTCTAAATCTGAGGTGCTCTCTTTCACAAAAATACAAATATGTCCAGTAAAGAGTGTGACTAAATGACAATGGTAGTGAGATACACATGTAAAATACAAATATAATAATAAAAGGTAATTTAATTCCTGGTACTAAAAGTACTTTCTGTTTTTGTAGAATCCTTACTTGTTTCTCTTTGGCTATAGTTCTGTGCTGGGAAAACTGATCAGCTAAGTTCCCAGGGTTTATTCCTTTCTTCAGTTTACAGCACTTCTCTCTGCCACAATGACTTATACTCTCAGAAACTGCCTCCTCCCACAAGTGACTGTTTCTCCAAAACAGCTCTTAGCTGGCTGGAATTATTTTTTTCTTACTGGTCTAATAACTCAGATACTTTGGCTCAAGGCCAGTAGAGCAGAGGGAAAAGAAAGAAATCCCCTCTTCTTGCCATTGATGCTCTCTGGGATATAGATGAAAATTTTCCTGTGAAACCCCAAATCTTCAACTTTGAGACTTGCTTGCAATTTTTACTTATAGCCCCAAAAGAGTGAAGCCATCTCAGCCAAACACCTAGTTTCTTTCTTTAACCAATTAGAGAGGAGTTCACTGCTAATAAAAGGATTAGGTCTAGACTATCATTAAAAGTGGCTACCATTAACTATGCTCAAAAAGTTATCAAACTGTTTGTTATCAAAAGTTATCAAACCCTTTGATCCAGCAGTGTTACTACTGGGATTATATCCCAAAGAGATTATAAAGAAGGGAAAGGGACCTGTATGTGCACGAATGTTTGTGGCAGCCCTTTTTGTAGTGGCTAAAAACTGGAAACTGAATGGATGTCCATCAGTTAGAGAATGGCTGAATAAATTGTGGTATATGAATATTATGGAATATTACTGTTCTGTAAGAAATGACCAACAGGATAATTTCAGAAAGGCCTGGAAAGACTTACACGAACTGATGCTGAGTGAAATGAGCAGGACCAGGAGATCATTATATACTTCAACAACAATACTATATGATGACCAGTTCTGATGGACCAGGCCATCCTCAGCGACGAGATCAACCAAATCATTTCCAATGGAGCAGTAATGAACTGAACCAGCTATACCCAGAAAAAGAACTCTGGGAGATGACTAAAAACCATTACATTGAATTCCCAATCCCTATATTTATGCACACCTGCATTTTTGATTTCTTTCACAAGCTAATTGTACAATATTTCAGAGTCTGATTCTTTTTGTACAGCAAAATAACGTTTTGGTCATGTATACTTATTGTGTATCTAATTTATATTTTGATGTATTTAGCATCTACTGGTCATCCTGCCATCTAGGGGAAGGGGTGGGGGGGTAAGAGGTGAAAAATTGGAACAAGAGGTTTGGCAATTGTTAATGCTGTAAAGTTACCCATGCATATATCCTGTAAATAAAAGGCTATTAAATTAAAAAAAAAAAAAAAAAAGAATGTCTAGCCCAAGATGAAAAAAAAAATCTAACCAGCTTTACTCACAAAAAAAAAAAAAAAAAAAAAAAGTGGCTACCATTAAGATTAGTGTTGTGATTGACTTCTGGGCATTCTGTTTTTGACATTAATTGAAGTGGGGGATGGAAGCCTATCATGTACTCATGTAGTGATTAATCAAATGTGACTTTGTAATATTTATTGTATTTTTAATATAACAAAGTGTTATTTATAGTTTATATTTTGATACTTTATTTCTTCAGTTAAACTTTAATCTTTTTGAGGCAGGAAACATATCTAATCCAACCTTTAGATCTTTCACTGGTTACCTAAACATTTGATGAACTGAACTGAATTCTAAGAGCATCTTCTCAATCATTTCAGACTGAAAGGATACACACACACACACACACACACACATATATACATAATATATGTATATAGAGTATACATATGGTATATGTATATTATAGTAATAATACATTTCATTTTTATTCATTCATTTATAATATAATCAAAACTGATAATGCTATATTTCAGTACCTAGCATAGTGACTTGAATTTAGGAGTCATTTAATACCCAGCTTCTTAAAATGTGGTTCGCAACCCCAAAAGGAGTCTTGTAACTGAAATGTGAGAGTTGTGAAATTATGATTTATTTTCAATTAATGTTTGATTTGCATACCTACTTGATATACCTATATGCCCAGGCTCATGTAAAAAATTGTCAGGTGAAAAGGGGTTAAGAGTAGAAAAGGTTTAAGCAGCCCTGATTTAATACATGTTCATCGTAGTGGTTGAGGTGTTAAATGAGTAGATAAAGATTCTAAATTCACTTACTCCAAGTGTGTTCTCAAGGAGTAAAGTATTTTGAGGGACTCAGCAAACATTTTGATACTAGAGCTTATGACCTACCTTAACGCAAGCAAAGATTTTGGGGAAGTAAGATTTTCCCAGGAAGGTCTGTATCCCAAGGAAATCATAAAAGAGGTAAAGGACTCACATGTACAAAAATGTTTGTAGCAGCTCTTTTTGTGGTAACAGAATTGGAAAATTAGTAGATGCCCATCATTTGGGGAATAGCTGAACAAGCTGTGGGACACGAAGGTAACAGAATATTATTGTTCTATAAAAAATGATGAACAAGCTGATTTTAGAGAGAACTGGAAAGATTTACTGAACTGATGTTGAGTGAAATAAGCAGATACAGGAATACATTGTACACAATAACAACAAAAGCATGCTATGATCAACTATGAAAGACTTGATTCTTCTTAGTGGTTCAGTGATCCAAAGCAATCCCAATAGATTTTGGACAAAAATGCCATCTGCATCCAGAAAAAGAACTATGGAGATTGAATGTAAATCAACACATGCTATGTTCACTTCGTTTTTCTGTTCTTTTTTCCCTCTCCCATGGTTTTTCCTTTTAGCTCTCCAACATAATTCATAAAGCAATGTGTATTAAAAATAAATAAATTAAAAAAATAAAGTGCCTAGGATTCCCCAAAAAAAAAAAAAAAGATTTTCCTAGTAAGACCCTCGTGGAATAGAGAAGAAAACTCTAAAGAAGAGTCTTTGGAAGTCCTGAGTTCAAATTCTGCCTCAGGCACTAATGAGCTTTGTGAACTTGGACAAGTCTTAGTCAACCTTTCTAGACAGACTCACCTGTAAAAAAGGGGATAATAATAGCACCTAACTTGTAAGTTTTGAGGAATAAATGAGAATGTATCTAAGGTACTTTGAAAGCTTAAAACACTTTACAAATGTCAAGCATAACTATGAATGGAGGAGGAGTCGTTATTAAACATTCTAGAATTAGAGGGGATATAGATAGGTCTGCTGTTATTTAGTCATTTCAATTATTTCCAACTCTTTGTGATCCCATTTGGAGTTTTCTTGGCAAAGACATTAGAATGTTTTGCCATTTTTCTCTCCAGCTCATTTTACAGATGAGGAAATGGAGGCAAATAGCATTGAGTGACTTTCCCAAGGTCACACAGCTAGTAGATGTCTGAAACTAGATTTAAGCTCAGTACTTCCTAACTCTAGGTCAGTTCTGTCCACTTTGACACCTACCTTCCCTTTGAAGTATCATTCATACTATGAATGGGGAAAGGGTAAATAATAATTTAACACTCTAGAATTGGAAGGGGTATAGAAAGGTTTATCTACCCCAAATACAGAGGTACATTGGCACTCATCTGCTTTGAAATGCCTCAAATTTGGGATTGGAAGCATTTTGACTAGAAAAAATGCTTCAGCACTTGACATTTATTTCACATTTGTTGTCTTAGTTGTTATCTTCGTTGAGCAGTAGGAAAGTGAGGTTGCACAAGGATAATGCCCAGATCCTGCTGCCATTGCTATTGCCTTTGGCCATGGGAACCTCTTCCCCAGAGAAGGGTTGGTGTACAAGACTGTAGGTTGAAGTTCTTGGTGTTGAGGTCTCAGATCTGAGGTCTTCCTCAATCTTCCATGATAATGTGACTATAGCATATAGTCTCCAGGCTCTCAAAACAGTAGTACTGAAAGGGACATTAAGTGGCTAGCATACTGAGTAGGAAGAGAAGCAAGCAGCTGGGATAGCAGCAGAGGTGGTGGTACAAGCAGCAGTGGCTGGAGAGGCAGAGGACCCAGGACTCCTAGCAGCCCTAAGCCCCATGGTGGTCAGAGTCCTGGGCAGCAGGTGCTGGAACCATAGCTTTCATTCCCATATCCAGGTAGTCTTTCCTCCTTCCCCTGCCTTGCTTGGATGGTGTGGGGTAGAGTAGTACCCATATAATGGCTCTTTTTAGAAAATGTGTTGGGTCAAGAAGGGAAGAAGCTGGTGGAAAGTAATAGTTAGGTTACAGACTGGGGATGTATCCCTTATGGGAAAATTTCATATGGTACTCATTTTCGCCATTCATTGTGCCTTCTGGAACCAATTAAGGGAGAATGTGGAGGTATACCAGTTTATTACAGTCTTCTTTCCCTCTATGTGTCTTATAAATTCTTAGCATTAGTCATTATTTGAGGCTTGAAAAAAGTAGGGGGTTATCTCTTGAAGGTCACTGTTAAAGTACATGTATGTTACCTAAGAGAGAAGTCAGATTAGGGCATTAGCTCTTTTTCATTAACAAGTTGTCCTCTATAAATAACTGGCAAATTAAGAAGCCCCGATTTAATACATGTTTATTGTAGTAGTTGAGGTGTTAAATGAGTAGGTAAAGATGAGTAATTAGCTACTATTGTGGAAAGCAAAGATAATATTTAGAAAAGAAGAGGATATTGGAAAATTAAGTTTTGATAAGGGCAAACGGTAATGGATTGAGAGACTCATTTTTTTTTTGTGGGGAGGAGAAACCTTTTTTGTAATTTAGGCAAATTGATGGCATCATACAAAATTTAGAAAATAGATTTAATAAATAAAACAATTATTCTGTCATTTTATTTATAAGTTTTCTTAAGGATTTTAATTTATATCCTTATATCAGAATATGAAAGTAAGCCATGCCATTAATGCTATTCCATTTTGTAGGACATAAGACTTGTGAAGTTATTCATGAACGATCACATCATGTGCATAATGTAAAGTGAAAATGGAACAAAACTTGAGCAAAAAATGAAATCAGAGAAAAAGAGGAAACCTTACCACTATCAAATCAAACAAAATCTTGATAAAATAATCAACCAGAAGGCAAAATTGACAGAATTTGGCAACACACTGGTTATAGAGGAGTGAGATAAAATGAAGAGTAGAAGATGCTACCTCAGTTATTAGCCTCTGAAACTGGGAGATGATATTGACCTCAACAATGTTATTATTAAATTCTGAGAGTCTATTGGACTCTAGCATGACAGATTACCAAATACTGAATGTTGTAGAATAATCTTAAATTCTAGGCCTGTAAGTAAAGTCATCCTTATTTCCTGACTCTCTTGACCATATTCCAGCATGCTATTCTCAGAAATACTCTTAAGGCCAGGGTTGTGCTGCAGTCAGTTCAAACAAGCTACCAATTATTACATTTTCAGTGTGATCATTTACCTCAGAAATGGGTACTATAAATGAGAGCTTGATTTATTGTTTTGGTGATTGTCTAGATTTGTGAAAGTGATGGAAAAAATGTTAAAGCAGATTAAACTTAAAAGTAGACATGCTATCATGCCATATCCTATTGCTGACAAAAAAAGATGATTGTTAAACATTTATCAGTTTACTTTTGGTGGGATTTCACGAATTCTCAAGACTACTTGGACAATAGCTGCTTTTCTTCCAGTCAGTACTGAGCCAGTGGTGAGGCCACAGCCAAGGGATCATGTAAACACTGATACTTCAAAGCTTTAGATCTTTGAAGTTAGGAAAGATACAAGGTAAGAGAGGAATTAGGATTCTTAAGTTGAAAATGATGATTCAGCTCACTAGTCATGGGACCCAAATCTTCTCTCCATTTGAAATAAAGAATACTCAGCAAGACCATACAAAGTCAATTTATATGGCGGTTGGAACCAAGGAAAATGGGTTTAAATCCTGGCACTAAAATTTATTAACTATATGACCCTGAGTAAGATACTTAAATCCTCTCGGATTGACTTTCTTCATCTAAAAGATAAAAAAAAATTGGATAATTTGTTCCTCATAGTGTGCATTTCAGGGAGTGAGGGGGTGGTGAAGAGTAAAGTTCTTAAATTTAAAGACAATAATAAGAATTTCAGTTGATGTTATTATGTACCAAAATTTAACACAACTCACATTTCCATAATGTGTTAAAGCTTAGAAAATACTTTCATTATAAAAACTTTGTGACGTATGTTGAGTATTATTTTCCTCTTTTAGGAAATTAAGCCTCACTTTTAGGAAACTAAGATCACATGGCTAATAAATTTCTCACCTGGTTCTTCAATTTAGAACCTCCATTTCTCAAATCTCTTTCCATCCTACCTCAGGACGGCAGATAAACCAGTAGAGTCAGACCTCTAAAGTCACTTCCAGCTTCTGTGTCCATATTATAGGGTCTAGTTCAATTTGTATGATCTCCAGGGAAAAGTTGGCTAATTCCAAGTTAACCCAAACCCACTTGATCCTTCCAGTTAATAATCTACACCTGTGCTTGTTTTCCCAGAGTTTTGCCAGAGTGGATGCTTTGGGCCCCCTCTGTTCTACACTGAAACAGATTAGCTGAGGACATGCTGTCATGACAACAAAAGCTATAGCCCCACTTCTGGCCTCTTCTAGACTTACTCTAGATGGCAATTTTCAACATCTAAAGATGTTGGCATCCTTAGATCATAGTTCATACTGTAGTTGGTAAATTTAGAGCTGGATGGGATTTTAGAGGCCATGTAATATAATTTTCTCATTTTACAGGTGAGGAAATAAAGACCCAATGAAGTTATGTGATTTCCCCCCATAATTGCATAGGTAGTATTAAGTATTAATTTGTACCTGATTCCTCCAGTAGTATTACTAGTGTTTATTTTTGTGGTCAAGTTCAATATTATACTGGAATAAAGCCTCTCTCCTTATAGATTTCTATGAGGAATCTAATATACACATATTTAGTATTTAGTCATTTTAAAGGTGTGTCTGACTCTCTGTGACTCCACTTGGGGTTTTCTTGGCAAAGATACGGGAGTGTTTTGTCATTTCCTTCTCCAGATCATCTTACAGATGAGGAAACTGAGGCAAACAGGATTAAGTGACTTACACAGGGTCACACAGATAGTGTCTGAGTACATATATATTTGAATTCATGAAGCCGAGTCTTTCTGATTTCAGGTTCTATACTTTATCTACTATGCTGCCTAACTGTGAGGGTATACACACACATACACACACAAATATGAATGTATATGCATATATATACATATACACACCTACACATATGCATGAATATACATATAAATGGAATATACATAATATGCACATACACATACGACTCCCATTTTACATTTAGGAAATCGAAGCTAACAGTTCTGTGAAATATGACACACCTTCAGTATCATTAATGCTAAGTTTATTATAAAAGCAAAAAGCTCTGTTATCTTTTCTCTCTTGTCATAGGACTTATGACAACTACTTGCTCTTAGGTTACATTCTAGGAGAAACAATGGAAAATACTGAGGATTTGGGGGTAAAGGACAGTCACTTAATACCAGTGCAATCTTGGAATTCATCTGGACCTCCATTTTTCCATCCATCTCTCTAACGTCTTCCAGTTCTAAATTTAAGCACTTATAAACGTGAGTTTATCACGTTATCATCTTTGCCTTGGATGGGAGGTTACGGGGAACATGCTACATTACACAGAAGTGAATTGTAAGTCTCCATGTGGCTCAGGGTCAGACTGGTCTTTTCCAGAGTGCAGTGAATCAGCTTTTCAGGGGCCAGCCAGCTCAAGATCGTAAAGACCTTTCTCTTTTGGAGTTGAACTACCTTGCTTTGGCCGGGGGGGCTAACTTCTCAGGCTCTGGGGCTGCCAGTTATAACTACTAAAAGGCAGGACTCATCAATTCGCGCAGGTGAGTCAAGTGTGCTCCACAGGTGAAGTCAACAAACAGCTAATGCTTTCTGGTATATTTCAACCTAGCTCAAACTAGTCTCGAGGACAACTTTTAAAAAATTATTATTCACAGCTGTAGTCTCCTAGTTTAATGTCTATTGTGCTTGATCTCTTGATCAAGAAAGAAAGCTGTCCAGTCCTCTGTCATATAACGAATTCAAGCTCACCCGGGATGGATAGAGACGGGAGAAATAAAATCGGTGAGGAGGCGGGAAAAGTGTCCTTTTCTATCCCTACCTGTGGGGTTGCCCCGAGATCCTAGGTTTGAGGGCTTCCTCTTTTTCCTATCCTTTTCTGCCCAGCAGAACCCTAACCTCCCCCCAAACTGCCTCCTCCTCCAGCCCAGGATAACGCTTCTAAGCCTCCCCTATTTGGTTTGGATCAGTAGGCTTCTCCAGAGCCTCTGGGCGGGACTGAAGGAGTTCAGGGGAGGGGAGCCCCGGGGAGAAATGCCCAAGCAAAGCTTTGGGCCCTGCAAATGGCTGCGCGGGTCGGGGGTGTGTGTGTGAGTGTGTGGAGAAAGAAGGGGGGGGGGGGCGGGGTGGCCTTGGGCGGCTCCCTTTTGCTTTGACCCAACCCACACTCCCAAGAAAGCAGACACTGTTGGCTTGATCACTCCCCTTTCAGGGAGGGAAAATGAGGAGGGGGGAGGAGGGAAAGTAGGGGCTAGAAAGGTAACTGGCCCCTCTCTGTGCAAAAAAGTCATTCTTTGCTGCTCGCACCAGCTTCTTGATCACCCCAGGGCTATGTCCCTCAGTCTCATTCTGCCCAGCCACATGCACGGACTTTATTACTTAAGCTAAGTGCAAAACTTAGTAGTTTTGCTTTTTCTTTCTTTTTTCTTCTCTCTTTCTTTCCCTTTCACTCTTCCCAACAACTGAATCATGCCATGGGTCCCGAGGAACTGGGTCGGAAACATTTTCCTTGTAGTCCAGTTCCTTGACTTTCAGGCGCTGTGCAATGACAGACAGCCTCAGCCAGGCGCGTTTTCCTTTCCGGACAAGAGGCAAGGTTAGTGACTTTTCTCCTTCTTCTCTGCAAACAATGGTGCTTAGAAATACAAAAGCTGGGCAGCTTGTACTTTTCCCCCCTTCCAGGCAATTCCCTGCTCCCTCACCTCCCTAGCCCCAGTCCAATCTAACTGCACACACACAGAGACACACATAAAAAGTGAGGGAGGAGAAGGGGGAAACGCCGTCCCCAGAGGTGGAAGGCAAGTTGCACTTATTTCGGGGTAAGGGTGGAAGAGAGGTTACAATCAAGGTTGTTTTGGAATTGTCCCAGTGAGAGATCATTAATGCCCATCCAAGGCTGGAAGGGAAACAGTTAACATCCCGACTCCATGCATACCCGTGATAATGTAATCCTTGAGAAGTCGATGGTATGGGAACCTGGCCCTCTATTTTATTACCGCTCCTTTGAATGCAGCACTATTTCAAAATCCAAATTCTTCAGATCCCGAATATGTAAAATCATCAGATTTCTTGGAGAATCCTGCCAACGCGCAGCTCTCGGTTACTTTTTTTTTTGTTGTTGTTGCAAACTTCATATCAGCGTAGTCCAAATATAATCCCACCCCTGCTGAGCAAGCTTGGCTGTGTTTTGCTTTCCTGGAAAGAATTGGTCTCGTATGTGTGCGAGTGTGTTTAAAAGTACACACACACCCTGCCCCTCTCCCCTCCTTTTGGAGAAATTTCTTGCCCCAGCTCTCCGATTTTTGCCTTCCTCCCCATCACAGCTGGTCCCTTTCAGAAACTTTTTGCCCTA
The DNA here is from genome assembly GCF_902635505.1 of Sarcophilus harrisii. Taxonomy (NCBI): domain Eukaryota; kingdom Metazoa; phylum Chordata; class Mammalia; order Dasyuromorphia; family Dasyuridae; genus Sarcophilus; species Sarcophilus harrisii. Next base: position 346,483,979 of record NC_045426.1, read on the forward strand.
GGTGATATGCCCTGTCAGTCCGACGTATTAAGTGTGGACAAAATGTGTGAAGTGTCATGTACCAGTTGATGTGGAGCTCTTCCTTCTGCATTTCCCTGTGCTTGTAACTTGCCTCAGAAGTCCAGAGGGTGTTGTTGCCTTACTTAATGATGAGTAACAGATCATACAGAAGGAACTTCATCTCTGCTGAAGTATTCTCTTCAACTTCCAGATGTCCTCCGATTCTGGAGGCACCCGGGGTAGGGCACTTTGATGAAGTACTGGCTCGTCTGTCTTCATTTAGAATTTCCGGAAAGATTGCCCTGGCCTACCTCGGAAAGTTCAAACACAGCTGGAGGACTCATCTGCTTTGGTTTTAAGAGGGATTAGCCCCAAAACTCCATAATTCACTAAGAATCGGCATGCCCTCTCGCAGGAACAGAGATGTGGGTCAAGGAGTCACTAGCCTTAAAAATTATCCAGATATTCATCTCCTACTCTAGGTTTAAAATAGCAACATTAGCTGTTCCTTGAACAGTTTTTGTACTGCAGCAACATAAAGAAATTCAGAAAGTGTTTCCCATGACATTTGCATATGATTTGGTTCAAAGAAACATCCCTCTTCTGTTAAATTCCAGCTCTGTCTCACATCCGTTTTCCAAATCTTAAAGCAACATCTAAACAGGTATAGTTGCTGCCAATAATAGTACTACTGACTACTTTTATGTAAACTGGGTATGACACCTCTTCTTATTCCCTCTGTAAAGTGGGACTAAAAATAACAAATAGTTCTCTAGTCTTCCTTAAAGCAAGGCAGGAAGAATTCAATTTTGGAAAATATTTGTGAACTGTTTTGATCCTGTTGGAGAAAGAAAAGGTGACTACTTTGTACTCGATTGTGCCATTAATTTCACACACAGGTTTTTAAAAATCGATTTAATGAATTAATTGCATTTTATTTTTAGTGAAAAAGAATAGAGTTTCCAAGCCTCAGGCATATGTAGATGAATTAAATCTAATACTGTTAGCACAATTCTATCATTCTCTTTTTAATTGTGCAGTAGTTGTATAGGGATGACCTTAGTTAAGATTGTGAAGTAGAAGTTTGTTTTTCCTTTTAACATCTAACTCCTTTCTGACTCTCCCCTCTCTACTGGAGATATTGATATAGTCAACTTTATTTAGGCTAGATGTGGAGAATTGGCTCTTGAATTTGGTCTCTTTTATATAAGGTCTGGATATATGCTGATATTACATCTTCCATGCATTCTCAGAGCACTGCTCTCAGCTTTATATTACGAAAACTAGAAAATCTGATGTGTTAATCTAAGATATTACTAGGAGATTAGATACATAGAATTTCCCCTTCCTCCACAATTAATATATATTCATTTCAAGAGTGCCCTTCTGCAGATAAAATAGTCTCTATTTCTGTAACTTGATTTTGGGATTTTTTTGGGGGGGGCAAGGAGGAGAGTGGAATGCATGAAAATTTTTATACCTCATCACAGAAAATACAAAAATGACTTAAAGGATTCATAATAATCCATTAATAATCAATTACAATTTTCTTCCTTCTTCAGCAAATACTCCTGTCTTTTAGGGCCCTATGTAGTATACCGGATTTATAGCCTCATGCTGTGGTTTGTATTTCCATCATAAAGAAAACAAACTTGGAGTTAATAGGAGTGATTGTAATCTTATTTTTGATCTGGTAGGTCCCACTTTTAACCCAGAGACCTACCTAGACTTTTTAGCACTTATTGCTCTGAGAAGTTGTACTCCTCTTGGAAAGGAAACTAACAGGGGAAGGGGGGGTGGAGTAAAGTAGAATATCAATTTCCTTTCCATCAGTCCTGCTCTGGCCAAATAAGATGCAATAATGGAGGGGCACAGAGAATGATTTTCTGATGTTCAGAAAATCCTCATTCTGTCTCTAGAAATCTGGATTTCAGGTTTTCTTCTGTCTCTATTAGTTAAGTTCTACCAAAGTACTTCTTCCTTTCTTTTGAAGTCTAGATACTTGTAGTTGAGGGTACTAGAGAAAAGGAACTCTTCCATTTTTCAATTGCAGAATGAGCTTCAGAACTCTTAGACTTGGGGTTGTTAGATAATTAAGATTCTGGTGCTGCTTAGGAACTCTTCTCTAGAGTGGGGATTGGGTATTGCCACTACTTGGCCACGTGGTCCCCTTTTTATAAGATTGTGTAGTTGAGAACATAAGCAAAGACAATATATCTCTTTAAGGCTAGGTCCTGGCACTTAAGAATACATGAATTATATACATCCCTGCTGCTCTGAATGCTCCCATCTCCTGAATTTAGGTATTGTTATGTCTGAGGCTGAAGTAGGGTATGCAGTGGTTGCTCAGCTCTTGATAGATTTTTCCAAAATGCAGGGACTCCTCACCCCTGGGGACCAGAATTTAGTCCCATGTTTCTGGTCTCTGAACATTGCTGAAATAAGAAAAAATAAGGACAAAATGTATTTTTGCCTTTTTTTTTTTTTTTTTTTTTTTTTTTTGACTCAAGGAAATGACTTCAGTGTTGGCTATTTCAGGCCACATGGGAGAGGAGGGAGATGCTCTAGAAGACCATGTAGGAAAAGTGTTTTTGGTGCCTCCTGAAGGCACAGACTAGTGATTACCTAGTTTATCTACTTATAGCATCAACTCTGGGTATGTTCGTTAGTATGAACTAAAGATATGACAAACTAATGTGTTGTGGGAAAACTGTTGGATGAAAAGTCAGGAGATGTAGGTTCCAGTCCAGGTTCTGCCAATAAATTGTTGAGCAATCTTGGACAAGTAACAGAATCATAAGAATTTTGGTTTAGAAGGGACCTCTATTACAAAATTCATCCTCTGCTTGAAGACCTTTAATTCACTATTTCCTGAGGTACCCCATTCCAATTTCGGATAGGAAGATTTTTTTTTCTTCCCTAATGATGACACTAAATTTGTTTCCTTGCAACTTCCATCTGTTACTCCTAGTTCTGTTGTCTGGGGACCAGTAGAACAAATCCCATTGCATTTCCACATGACAGTCCTTGAAATACTTCAACACAGTTAAGAAAGACTCTTCTATTTTTCTACTGAGTTTTTTATTCACTACTTTTTCTAGCTTATTCTCAAGTAGTACAGACAAGCTCTTTCACCATTCTGATTTCCCTCCTCTGAATATTCTCCAGCTTATCAATGTAATCATTAGGAATATAGATTTACAGATGTAAGAGACTTTAGAATTTATCTACTTGGCCCCTCTCATTTTATAAATTGAAATCTAGAGTAGTTAACAGACTTGCCCAGTATCACAGAGGTATAGGAGGAAAAGCTGGAATTTGAATCCAGAGCCTCTGATTCCACATACAGGAATCTTGCCATATTTCCTCTTAAACTGGTCATTTAGACTTTGAGTCTTTGCTTCCTTGTGTGTAAATAAAGTATAGGATTTGGAGTAGGTCATTTATGCCTCCCTACCAGTTTTCAATTTTTATTATATGAAATGGGTCAAAAATCTAATGTAGATCAATAAACATTCACTAAATACTGATGTATGCAGTTCTGAGGCATATGGGCATGTTGGAGAGAAAACTGGCTTCAAGGAAGAAGAAATACCTGGGTTCAAATCCTGCCTCTGAGACATATAGGCTGTGTGACCCAGAGCAAATTATTTGCTTTCTCAGTGCTCCCAAGTAACTCGTTATGATTCTTAAGTTGTGCAGCTGTTTCTAAATTGCATTGGTGGATGGTGTTTCTTCCTTGGGAGTTCAGCATACTTCTAAGATAAAAAATGTGGGTCATTTCTCCCCAATTCAATTCTTCCTACTTTCAATATCTCCAACACACATGACATACAAAATTTAAATAATATATAGTTCTTGCATTCACAGAGCTTACAGTCTAGTAAGAGAATATAACTTATAAATAGGTAACTATTATATGTAATAACTTCATTCATTATTATGAATGGATAGCTATAATATACAGTAACTGTCTTCCATTCATTATTCTCTTATGTTCTTCCTTTTATGCAAAGCAGGAGAAAATAATCTCATTTCATATTATTCAGATACCTCATATTATCACCTCATTTTTTATAAGTGAAAATAACTAAATTCTCCCCCCTCCCAGGCAATTGAGATTAAGTGACTAGCTCAGGGCCACATAGCTAGGAAGTATTAAATGTCTAAGGCAGATTTGAACTCAGGTTCCCATGACTTCAGGGCTGGTGCTCTAACCACTGCCACCTAGCTGCCCCCCAAAATAGCTAAATTCTAATGAAGTTAAACAGTATGCATAAAGTCAGTCTAGTCCAGGCTGTGGGCAAAGACTTTTCCTAGGTGTCTTTTCTTCTACATTCTCCTTCTTGGTGACCTCAAAGCTTCCCTGGGTTATAATTGCTATGCAAATGATTCCTAATTCTAGCACTCCAGTTCTGGTGTCTCTTTTAAACTGTGATTCATGATTTCCAATTGCCCATTAGACTTTTCAATCTGGTTGACCCAGGAATTTTACACTAACCACATCCAAATCAGATTATTTATTTTTCCCTCCTACACTCAGCCCACTTTTGAACATTCCTATTTCTATTGAGAACATCACATACATATATAATATATAAAGTATTATATTGCACATATATTGTATGTGCGTGTGTATACATGCATAATGTATATGCACATTATATATGCACACATATAATATACATCATACACACATATACTATGTATGTATATATGTAATATATCAAATATAAAATATAATTATAGCATAATACTGGTATATATACACATAGAATATATATTACATAGTATATATATATTAGTATGATGCTATGATTATATAGCATATATATGTTACATAATATGTTATATGTAATATTATTATAATATGTATACATAGTAGATATTATACATAGTATGAATAGCATATAATATTTTATGTATACTATTATTATATTAGTATGCTATACTGTACTATATCATATATATACCATGTCATATATATATATATAGTGTATCTGTATATGATTATAATATATGCCAATATATAGTATATAACATACAGTTATGTATAATAGCAATATATTACTTTACATATTATGTATATACTTACATATATATAGTGTATATATAGTAAATTCAAACATTTTTGTGTACATGCTGTTTAGTCTGATAGAATGTAATCTTCTTGAAGACAGGGACTATCTCCTTTTGTATTTGCATCTCTAATGACTAGCATAGTGCTTAATACCTAAAATACTTATTGGTTGATTTGTTTGATTAAACCGAATATCTTATTCAAATTGTTACATAGTCAAAATCAGCTTCTGGATAATACCTGGAAATAATTTGATTTCTAGTTTATCTTTTAAGCAACAGATGAGACCAGAGAGTTAGACAGTAAATAACTTTTCATAGACAAAAATCAGTTTTCATTCCATTTTAGGTCTCTTTTAAGGGAGTCCCAAGCTAAATATATTTTGATTTAGCAAAGACATTGAGGATTATCCTCTGAGACACTGATTAATATAATAGTTTCCTAATCTGTGTTTCACCTCTACTCTCTCTCTAATTCACTCTATATGTGCCAACCAGATGAAAATTCCATGAATGCTAATGCGTCCTTCTATCTTCCTCATGGCAAATCTGAGAGAATTTGATTTTGAGAAATAATTATGAACTGCTTTGAAAGCGTTGCCATCGTGGGGACATAGACCATGCCATTCTCTTGGTTTAATGCCTTCAAGGACTCCCTATTAACTGTGGGATCAAGTACAGGCTGTTTATTCTGGCATTCTATAATCTTGACAATGTATCCCCAGCCTAAATTTTAGTTCACTTTAACGAACAAGTACTCAATGCCTATCTTTATATTATAGCACTAGATGCTAGATAGGAAGAGTTTAGGGCAGTGATACAAGTTACAAATGCAGGATTTAGTAGTAGAAGGAACTTGAAAACCACCTACTCCATCCTGTTGCTCTTTTATGAGAGAAAATAAAGTGCTATTTTATCAGATTCCTCTGCTTTGAGCTAAACTGGTATATGCCATGGTGGGCAGAAGGCTATACTTAGAACCATTTGAGTTCAAATTCTGCCTTTTAGACTTACTGGGTAAATTCATTTAGTTTATACAGGCTTCCTTTTCCTCCTTTCTGAACTGGTAAGAATAATATTGTTACTAACTACAGGTTTGTAAGCTTCCAAAGGGACAGAATATGTAAAAGCTTTGCAAACCTTAAATCACCATATAAATGGAAGTTATTATTAATGTTATTATAGATAACTGAATTTTTAAGTGATATGCCTAAATCTGGATAGGAAAAATTATATATATAGTGCTTATTATGTGCCAAACACTGTGCTAAGTGCTTTTATAATGATTATATCATTTGATCTTCACAATAATCCTGGAAGGTAAATGCTATTATTTATCCCCATTTTGCAGATGAGGAATCTGAAGGATTTCCTTCATTAAGTGCCTTGTCAAGGGTCACACTCTGAAATCACATTTAGTCACATGAAGTCTTCTTGAAGGAAGTTTAGTGTCACAGATGATGTAGTACTAGGCCTAGATTCAGGAAGATCTGAGTTCAAAGGGTCTCAGACACTAGCTGTGTGACTCTGGACAGGTAACTGTTTATCTCAGTTTCCTCATTTATAAAATAAGCTACTATAGAGTGACAAAACACTCTAGGATCTTTTCAAGAAAATCCCAAATGGGGGCATGAAGAGTTGGACGTGACTAAAAAACAACTGAATAACAACAGCTTTCTGACTCTAGGCTCTTTGCTCTATCCAGTGGCCACACCTAAGGATCCCTGTCAGCGTCATCATATTGACTTAGTTTTAAAATGTAATGTCATCTATGTTTTATTATATTTTTATTGATTTTTGAAACATGTTTCCCAATTATATTTGAATTTGGTTCAATCAGCATTTGAGAGTGCTGCAACCTCAGGGTGGCTGTATTTGACACCCCTGGTCTAGGGTAATGTGTTTGTGATAGAACCTGGAGAAAGTTCAGATGCAGGAGCCTAACCTCATCTGAGAAAAGACTGCTTGGTCTCTGTGATTTTATGCAAATGATAGGCAAACTTTCTGCAGGAGCACCACATTTCTGTCTACTCTTCTATGCTTCCCTCAAAAATTATAGGTTTTTGCTATAGTTCAATGGAAAATAACCTCTATCATGTTATTTAAGAGCCTCTCAAATCTCACCTATATTGAAAAATGCCCCAGTCTTCTTTCTCTGAAATCATGTAGCATTGATTCTTGGTTTCTCCAGGAAGCCTCTTTAGCTTCCCCTAGTCTGTAATGATTGCCACTTTTGATCTCACTTAGCACTTTGCTTTAATATACTGTAATACATAGTAATACCATATAAAATTATGTGGGAATGCTGTCCTGTAGTTAGTTTGTGCTTGTGTCAATTTCTCTTCCCTACTACACTATGAATTTTAAAGACTAGACATCTTATCTTTAACTTTTCATCTTCCCTGCTGCCTAACATATGGGATGTTTTGCATCCTGTATGTTATACCTAGTATTTGGTGAGTGAATCACTGATTTTAACTTAACTCTATATTATCTTTTAAAAATATTCTTAATCATCTTAATTATTAACTCTGGGTATATATCCCGTTGCCCCAGTTAGACTGAGTAATTCCTTCAAAGGAGTGTACAAATATCATCATCTTTTTTTCTGCCCTATAGCATAGCCAACTTAGGAAGGATACTTAAAGGAATTAAAAAAATATGAATACTTATTTTTTTTCCTTCTTCAGCTACTTTTATTTTATTTTATTTTTATTTAATAGCCTTTTATTTACAGGTTATATGCATGGGTAACTTTTCAGCATTAACAATTGCCAAACCTCTTGTTCCAATTTTTCACCTCTTACCCCACCCCCCTCCCCTAGATGTCAGGATGACCAGTAGATGTTAAATACATTAAAATATAAATTAGATACACAATAAGTATACATGACCAAAATGTTATTTTGCTGTACAAAAAGAATCAGACTTTGAAATATTGTACAATTAGCTTGTGAAGGAAATCAAAAATGCAGGTGGGCATAAATATAGGGATTGGGAATTCAATGTAATGGTTTTTAGTCATCTCCCAGAGTTCTTTCTCTGGGCGTAGCTGGTTCAGTAATATGAATACTTATAATACTTTATATTTTAATGTGTATTAAAGTATTTTACTTGCATTGTTTCATTTGAACTACTAATCAACAAGCAATCACAATTTCATGAAACTTAGGTGAAAATCAGGTTTATTACTATGAGAACATACATGTGAAACCTATAGAGTTCATAATCCATATAAAAGTTTGCATTTTTATAACAGAAAGACAAAGGAAGGAGGAAATACCAGAAATCTCCACCTAAAGATCTATGGCGTGGGAAGGTGAAAGGTATAGTAAAGATGGGAACAGGACAAAAACCCTTTCCAAAGGGGAAGAGCAAAGCTAAGGCAAAAGTCTCATTCTTTTCCTTGGGAACAGCTAGACTAAGATTAAATAGTCTATTTATCCATAATGGCCTCAGCTAAACAAGCAGTTTCTCAGTCTAGACAGACTAACTGGTGACTGTCTTGACTCCCAAATACACAGAGGGAATCCAGCTTGTGATGCAAATAACAAACTATGTCAGCTCAGTTGAGGGCTTCATCCTCGACACATTCAGGACCTCCAGCATACTCTAGGTTCAGTGTTCCTGGAAAATATGGTAACTCAGACAAATTCAGGGAACTCCTTTATAGTCCTTAACAATAATAAATGAGAGAGGGATGAAGTTACTTGTCCAAGATCACAAAGATAATGAATGTCTGAATCTCTGTTTTCTTTACTTTAGGTCCAATGTTCCATTTGCCCTTACCTCCTGATAAAAAGTAAAGGAGAATAAGTTCTAGCTTTGAGGAAATTTAAAGTTTAGGGGAATGTGTTTCACACAGAGAAATAATGACAACATGCAATGAAAAGAGCATTTAAAAGGTCCAAAAGAAAATGCTGCATGAGGGTTGGGTGCCAAGAGAAGGTCATTATTGATTGGGGGGAAACAAAGGGAAGGTTTGTGGAGAATATGTATTAAATGTAATAGGTATATATGAGGGGGGGACATTCTAGTCATAGAGGTTATTTTATGCAACGGCATTGAGGTTAGAGAGCCCAGAAAGTGTTAGGGGAACAGAAAGTGGTCATGTTTGGATGGAATTCTTGTCTGGGGAATGCCAGGCAAGTGAGTTAGAACTTCACATAGCAGCAAAAATACTTACACTAAAGTGTGACATGATCACATCTGGGCTAGAATATCTACCTGGCAGATGGAGTAGGGGAAGAGGACTGGAAACACTGCCAAAAGGCTTTTGAAGTATGCTAATACAGGGATAGAGAAGGTCTCTTGAGAATAGCGGGGAAAGAGAGAAGGGCATGATTTGTAAAATCTTGGATCTCAGTTATTGCTTCATACCTTCCAGGAAGTGAGGCACAACACTCTTGTACTTTGGCCAAGTCTGTCTTAAGAGGAGGCTCTCAAATGGCCTTGTGGTTTTTTTTTTTTTTTTTTTTTTTTTTTTTAATGAAGCCCTCCAGATGAGAACTGTTCTGTTCATGATGATGTTTGCCTGAGGAATGGCAGATCCCAATCCCTTTACTCTAGCACTGCTTATTAATTTTCCCTTTTAAATCCTATTAACTCTGCTCCCTGGTTACTAATGTCAGGACCCTGCATTTTAACCAGGGACTGAAAACCAGTTTTGCTTGACTTAGGAAGATGATAAAAGTTGGTAGTCTTTATGTGGCAAAAATAACCAATAGGTTGAAAAGGAGCTTAATCTTCTAAAGTGGGAGAGATTGTGAGATTCAAAGCCTTCAATGGAAGTAGCCACAGCTATTCAAGATTTAGCAAAGAAGTTCTCACCACCAAAGTTGTTGGCATTGTCAAGTGGTCTGGTATCAGGAATGGTTATGGATCATCCAGAAAATGACATAAAGAAGAGCCATTACCATCTGTACTCTAAATTCCATGGGATCTGACTTGTAGATGAAACCTCTGAAATTATTATTTTCTCCATTATAATGTGAGCTACTAGAGAAGGACTGCCTTGCTTTTCTTTTTGCATATCTTGTGTTTGGCAGAGGGCTTTTGCACCTAATAAATAATAACTTTTTTGGTTAATTCACTCATTAGTTTTCTATGCCATGAAAATGTCACAGTAGATATCGCAGGGTAACCTTAAAACCAGGAAGATCTGGTTTAAATTTCTCCTTTGACACATGTAGTCTGTGTTACTCTGAGAACTGACTATTCAATGCCTCCAAGTAACTCTGAGCCTGGGGAGTTGCAGTTGATTGAGGAATCTATACAGGAATTGCCTATACCAATGAAATCCGAAGACCAATTCCTATCCCATCTAAAGAATCAGTATTCATTTGTATCTCTACCAATTCCAACTAATTTTATTTTGTGTCCTTCCTTTTTTTCTTCCAGAACACTTTATCAAGACTTTGTCAGAGTATCATGTGGTGGGTCCTGTAAAAGTAAATGCAACTGGACATTTTGTATCCCATGCTTTGCATCATCATGCCTCCAGTGGAGGGAATGCTAGGAGAAGAAGAGATCTGGAGCACCAAGATGACCAAGTATATTATAAAATTGCTCATGAGGACAAGAACCTGTTTTTTAATCTGACAGTTAATCGAGGATTTCTTTTTAATAACTACATCTTGGAGAGACGATATGGAAACCTCACAGGTGCCAAAATGGAATCCCATTCAGGCTCTTCCTGCCACTTCCACGGCACAGTACTACAATCAGGAGTTGGAGATGGTACTGCAGCTCTTAGTGCCTGCAAGGGACTGGTAAGGGGGCAGTTAATTCCATCTCCACTTTTCTCTTGTGCCCTCGACCTTTATCTTACATAGTTTGTTATATATACTTGCATCATTCACTCAACAAATGTATTTTTTGGCCACCAGGATGAGACAGCCACCAGTTCAGGATGCTCTGGGTTGAAGAGATGATGGCTTTGTGAAAGAGTTTCTTACAGAGACAGCTATGAGACAGAGTCAAAAAGTGGAGAATATTTTAGCATGTGGAAAAAACAAATAATATGGAATTTAGAACTAGGATTCATAAGAGTGATGTCAAAAACTGGGTTGAGGTCCAAGATAAATTCAGTCATTGGGAAGGAAATCAGAGTGGGTGGAAGAGCCGAGAGGTAGGGTCCAATAATTCTGATTAGAGCAGCCATCTAATGTGACTGCTCATCTTTTAGTTATGAGCTGTCTATTATGGATCAGTAGGTTTCACTTCTTTTGAGTGTGTGTGCATGTGTAGATATGAACACTGCTAGACCATTGCCTGTACTGTACAGTGCAAATATGAGAGGATTCTGAAGAAATAGATATAAGGGTAATTGTCCTCAAATTGTTGTCTATCTATCTGTTTTCTTTTTTTTTTTTTCCTTTAAAAATATTCCTTGTTCTATGGGGTGATCCTCCGGGAGGCAATAGGAGAGGGATACTGGGGGAAATTTTGGTGATTTTAGAACAAGATATCAATAATTTTTTTAAAAAGAAAAGTTAGAAAATATAAGAAATTAACAAAGTAGTGTGGAATAGAATATAGGATTGGGCGTTAAAAGGGTTCTAATTTCAGCTCTGTCACTGGCTGCCAGTGTGAGATTGGGCAAATAATGAAACTTCTCTGTTGTTTGCCCATCTCTAAAATGAGCATAAAAATATTAAGTGAATGCTGGATTGGAATCAAAAGACCTTGGTTCCTGATGACTAATGTGTAAGCAGGTGATGTTTAATAAGTCACTTAATTTCTTTGTGCCTCAGTTTCTTCATCCATAAAATAAAGGGATTGGACTGCACGGTCTCTGGCATTCTTTTTAGCTCTAAATCTTTGATCCCAAACTTCTTTTTCCTTAGACATTCATAGTCCTCATGACTCACAATGTCAATGAAAATCAGCAATTAGGTTTGTTCTTATATTTTCTTATTCTGAAAATCTGAATTTTTACATTTGGAGTTGACTTGAGTTTGTATGCATTCTTGTTTATATTTATCTTATCTCTGGTCCTGTTCTTTGGCTATCCTACTCAAAGGCAGGGGCTTTTTCCTTGCTCCCTCTATAGCTCCTCAAGAGTTCTAATAAAATTCCTTATTCTGTTGCTTGATAGGTTACCTCTTTGGATTATATAATTTTTGTCCTTTAGGCTGAATTCACTTTTTATCTTTCATTTCTCCTCTGGTCTCCTTCTTGAATCCCAGTTCCTATTATGGAAAATCAGTCAATAAACATTTATTAAGCCCCTATTATGGACCAGGCACACAAAAGCAGCTAGGTGGTATAGCGTGTTGGCCTGGAGTTTGGAACTGAGTTCAAATCCAGCCTGGGACATTTATTACCTATGTCATCTGTTAACCTCAGTCTTCAGGAGAAGAAAATAGAAAACTATTCCAATATCTTTTTTTTTTGGAAGCAATAGGGTGAAATGACTTGCCCAGTCATACAAATGTTAAGTGTCTTGCATCTTCCGAGGTTAGACCTCAAGTCCTCAGACACTAAGTGTCCGAGATTGCTGTTGAAGTTGGGTCCTCTTGACTCCAGGGCCAGTGTTGTATCCACTGCTCCACTGAGCTGCCTCATTCTAGGGCTAAGAAAACCTCAAATGGAGTCACAAAGAGTTGGATATGGGGACGCCACTGAACAAAAACACATGCCAAGTACATAGGGATGTACTAAGCCATGGGTGTACAAAAACAAAACAAAACAATCTCTTCCTTCAAGGAGCTTACAAACTAATGGGATAGATAACACACAAAAGAAAGCTGAAAAGCTGGGGGAGAAATAAAGGGAAGGGAAGAACAAGGAAAGCTTTTACAGGACATGATGAAGTCAGGTCCAAAATGTGTATCACCAGGTGGGGAATAAAGAGATGACCTTTCTTATAATATTTTCATATTGTTGTTGTTGTTTACTTGTTTTTTTTCTTTCTTCTGTTTTTTATTTAGAAGAAGTGCACATGTTTAACCTATATCAGATTAGTTGCTGTCTTGGGGAGTGGGGAGGAGGAAAGAGAGAGGGAGAATTTGGAACAAAAGGTTTTGCAAAGTTAAATGTTGAAAACTATGTTTACATGTATTTGGAAAAGTAAATTACTATTTTTTTTAAAAAAGAGGAGATGGCTTTTCTGAACTTACTTTAAATAAAGGTTTTGAAGTTCTTGGATTTGCCTTCTAAATCAGAGGTCAGAGTAATAACAGGGTATGGTTCTCAAGGCTGATTGGATCTTGTTGGATGATGAGGTTTCCCAGTGATGAAGTTCCTAAGAGCATGCTGAAGTCTAGTAAGTCCACAGAAATGTATATAGTTGGAAAATGAGGTTATTTCACGCAATCGTACAGATTTAATTATTTATGTGATATTTGTCAGTCATTATCACCATCCTCTGACAGTAGTAGTTGGGACAGCAAATACTGTTTTTAATAGTAGCTGATGTTGCTCTTCTCCTAAGCAGAAAAAAGAAATAGTCACTGTCAGTAAGGTAATTGAAATGTTAAGATAATGCTAAAATGCTGACTTAAGCATTGACAAAAGAATTGAACGGCACATGGTTCCAAACCACCAAAACACACACAAATGTGAATGTACTCTAGAACTATATATACATTGTTAGGCAAAGGTAGACTTCCTGCAGACATCAGAATGTATCAAGAATAGAACAATGTGAGAATATTTATTAGAAGTATCAACCACTGTTGTTGTACAATAGACATCTCTCTGACAAAAGTTTTGCCCCTGTGCCTGTTTGAGGGAAACAGAGGGAAAATGACAATGAGAGGGGGACCTGGAGAAGGAGAGGAAGAAAGAGAGACTCTGCGCTAGTGACAAGACTGCCTGGAATCGGGAAGACTTGGCTCACTGTGACCCTTATTGGCTCTCTGGACACTGATTTTTTTACTTAATCGCTCTAGGCCTCAGTTGCCTGTTTAGAATGTATGCAGGGACATTCCATACCTCATATATGGAATTAGATTCTTGAATTCTCTCCTCTATCAAACTTTGGTTTATTAGAAAAATTAAATATTTAGAAATATGTCAGACCTAACAGGGTGGCTAGATAATGCAATGAATAGAGTGCTAGCTCTGGAGTCAAGAGGACTTGAGTTCAAATGCAATCTAAGACATTTAGTAATTGTGTGATCTGTTCAAATTACCTAACACTCTTTGCTTTAGTTTCCTCATCTATCAAATAAGCTGGAGAAGGAAAGGGATAAAATACTGCAGTATCTTTGCCTAGAAAACCCCAAATGGACATAAATAATTTACTCAACAACAACAACAGAACTAAAAATTGAACCTAAAAATGGGATTTCTAGAAAAGTATGCTTGTATATTTCCTGATTATGAACTATGGGCTTGGTGTGATAAGTAATAGAGCAAATGCCAATAAATATGCATTGGCTTAGATGGAAGAAATTTTGAAAATCAGAATACTGCCTAATTTTGCCATTAGGAACAATTTATTGGAATCTCTTTTGGAGTTTTCAAGTGGGCAATTAATTAAGGGTTATAAAGAGAGAATATAATTAGGATATAATTATTTTCTTTTGAGGTTTGATATCAGCAGCACAGCCCTTTAACACTCATTTTGTACAAACCCTCTAAATTGCAAATGACACTTATTGAGATAATATGTATAAAGCACTTTGCAAACCTGAAAGTGGTAAATAAATATTTTAATATAGATATTTAACATATAATATATTAATGCCTAATAATGGTGTTGTTAGGTCAAAAAATATATATGATTTTATAACCCTTTGGGCATAGATCATATCTTTTGATTATTTATCAATTGGGGAATGGCCTTTTAAAAAAAATAAATTTGACTCAGTTCCCTAAACATTTGAGAAATGGTCTTAGAAAATTGCTTCACGATTCCTTTCGTAATTGCTATTGCTAACTGTATTTCCCCCCTTTGTTCTATTATCTCTTTCCATTTACCCTGTCACTCTCAAAAGTATCTTGCTTCTGAACAGCGCCTCCCCTAATGTACACTCTCTTCTATCATACTCTACCTCCTCTTATCTCCTTCCCCTCCTACTTTTCTGCAGAGTAAGATAGACTGAGTGTGTATGTTATTTCCTCTTTGTGCCAATTTTAATGAGAATAAGATTTATGATATATAAATATTAATTATTAATATTATTTGTAGGGATTGGGCGCATTAATCTTTATCACCTATCTTACCTCTCCTAGTAGAATGTAAATTCTTGAAGACAGGCACTGATTTGGTGTTTTGTCTTAACTAACATAGCACCTTACATATAATATGTGCTTAAGAAATGTTTGCTAAATTGCTATGAACTCTGATCAAAGCATAATGAAAAGAGTATTGGCTTCAGAACCAGAGTCTTAGTTCTGTCACTAACCCAGTCCAAGTCTTTGAACTTCACCACCCTCAACTGTAGGAAGAAAAAATAACTAATAATATAGTGACTAATACTTCATTCAAACAGACAGTGAATGTATGAATGTAACATATGGATAATATGAATAACACTTGTACAAATTTAGTTGATGCTATTGCTTTGAGATCTTAAGAAATAATGTATGTGATGGTACTTTGTAGCTGGAAAACCTAAAAATGTGAGGTCTTGGCATTGGAGCATTTCTCAGATACATTCTCTCTTCAAACAATTGACGTTTGCTTATTATTAATTATTGCTTATTATATAGGTACTAGTGATACAGAGACAAAAGAATTTACATTCTAGATTCTCCCATTTCTCTGCTTAGGGAATCATAGAATTCTGGGATTGGACCTCAGAAATTATTTAATCCAACTCATATAAAGAATACTGCTACAACATGTCTGATGTGTAGTTAACCAGGTTTTATTTGAGGTCCCTCACTGGATAGAATTTGGGAAGAGGAGAGAAAACCAATATCTTTGGAGGTATCCAAGTATGTTTCTTAATAACTGTAATTGTTAGGACATTTTATCTTGTATCAAATCAAATTCTGCCTCTTCTCAAGTGTTTCCTCATGCTCTTGATTTTGCCTACTGAGGCCAGGGTCAAAAAGTCTCTGTGTTTCCATCCTACGTGTAGTGGAAAATAGTGGTTCTATTCCTTCCACCCAAGTTTATTCTCTATAGGTAAACATCCTAACTCCTTCAATTGATTCTGATATGTAACTTTTTGAGATTATTCACCATTATGATTATCTTCCTCAGAATGCTTTCTAAATTTTCAAGTTCCTCCCTAAATATATGATCTACAACTGAGCATAATACTCTGGCTGTGCTCTGACCAGCAAAGATGATAACAGAATTTTTACTTTCCTGTTTCCTTGACATTTTGCCTCTCAGTGAAGTATAAGATCACATTAGTGTGTTTTGACTTGTATCAAATTTGTACTCTAAAAGCACTAGATATTTCTTAAATGTCTAGCTATTTCTCCCTCATCTTGTGAAGCTGATTTTTTGAACCTGATTAAATTTACATTTAACTCAATTCAATTAAATTTTATTAGATTTGGCCCAAGATTTTAGCCTGCTGAGATCTTTTTTGATCCTACTTCTGTCATCTAGCATGTTAAGTGGTATCATTTGCAAAAATGTAAGCATGCCATATTTTGAATGACTAGAAATTGAAAAAATTCTAAACCTCCAAAAACCAATCACAGATTCCCTGAGGCACCTTTGCAAGTTGGCATCAAACTATGAAGAACTAATCTTTGGGTTCATACAAATAAATTCTGAATCCACTTAACTGTTGATGTGAAGTCTGCATTACTCTCTTTTCTATAAGAACAGCATGAACAACTTTATCTGATATTTTGCTGAAATATAGGTAATCTCTATCTGTACCAGACTAGTGGCTCTCTCAAAAAAAGAAAATGGAATGAGTCTAACATTACTTGTCCTTGACAGGTTCACTTTCTAGAGATTCACTAGACATCCCAGTATACTCTGAAATTTTTCTAGGAATTGAAGCTCATTGCCTCTAGTCTGCCATGTTCACTCTCCTTTTTTTTTTTTTTTTTTTAAATGGGACAGTATCTGCTTTTTTGTAGTCCTTTAGCATTTTTCTTAGATCCCATATTCTTTCAGAGATACAAGGTCCAGTTTCTCCAATATTCTAGGATAAAATTCTTCTAGTTTTTCATCTGCAAAAATGGGGATAATGATAGTATCTACCTCATGTGAAGAGCAAAGATTCTATATCTGTGTTTCTATCTATATGTATATGTGGAACCTAACATTTCTCTCACTCTGGGTTGATGATGGTTCTTTCACCCCATTTTCACCCACACTGGCAGATTGGAGTAGATCCTCAAAAGGGCAGACATTCTATTATTCATGTTTGGGGTCCTATGGGTAACTGTAATGTAGGGTAAACATATATCTCTTATAATTATAGTACCTAATAAAGTGTATTTTTGATTTAAAAATTAGCCAAGATGACTAATTCTTAATTATGGAATATTTTTTATCAGGAGACAAAAGTGGTAATAGTCACAACATAATGTAGCAGTATACACACTCTTCTATTAAGTCACATAATATCTGTAGGAGATAGTGAGGACTACTTGTAGTAATTTAGTAGTGAGTCATTCTAATATGGAAACTCATATGCTGGTCCAACTCACTACTCTGGACTGGAGGCCTTGATCATCTTGGTCTCCTCAGCAAAGTTTGTATTGTTTGCTGGGTGATGGTGGCTCCATTCTCCTGTTGGATGAAGCCTCTTCTCTGTTATTCTGAAGAGCAATGTTGAGCTATTTCAGCAACCTTAACCTTGGGATTTACAAAACTTTCTGGGTCTTCCTAATGGTTGGGCACTAAGACTAACTTACAGTCTTTCAGTGAAAAACAGTTCCCTTCAGCCCAGAATTTCCAAAGCTCTTGAGAATTTTCTCCCTTTGAGCCATATAGGACATTTAGGAAAATGTACGCAATCTCTGAGATGTTTCTATTTTCTCAAACTGAATATAGAAAGTTATATAGCAAAGATGGTTCTTCAAACCACAGAGTTGTTGGCTTTCTCTAATCAGTTCCCATCAATTAGATCAATTCCCTGCATAAACTGCAGAGACCATCTGTCTTTAATCATTCCATCTCAACTCAAAGTAGTGTCTTTATCTTTTGTCTCCCTTCTGCCTTTCTGCTTCTGTCAGCTACTCAGCTCTGTCAAATTTTGTCTTCTAGTGCTTTGCGTTTGTTAGCGTTAGCCTACTTTGACATTAAATCTCTTGTCTTAAATCAAGGTCTCATATGGAGTTATCCACCTATATCTTAGGTTGAGAAATCTATATTCCTGTCATATATGACACAGTTAACACAATTGTCCTAAGCAGTTTTTTTTTTAAATTTAGCATTTCTCAACAATGAACTTCAAAACCCTAAAAACAAATGTACATAAATTAGATTCCAGAAACAATGCATAGTAGTACTCTTTTCCATCAATACTTTTTGCCACTGAGGGCTTTCATTCAGATTGTCTCAGAATTGTCAGTGTTTTCCTTCAAACTACTTTTCTCTGCATTTCTCACACCAATGGCTTTGCTCTGCCCCTTTTCAGTAAATAAAAGATCTACTGAGAAATGTACACTAATATAACAAATTCTATATATTATTATTGTTAGACACAGTGATGTACTCCTTCTTATTTCTGTTTTTAACATCCCTAGCATCTAATACTGAACTAAGTACATTGGTATTCAATAAATTATTTTTTGATGGATTGATGAATTAATCTGATCTGCTCTGGAGAAGGAATGAGTGGTCCAAATAAAGCTGTAGCTACCAGAGACATTAGAATCCCCAGTGAATCTTTTATCACATAATAGCTTTTGGTGGTTTTTCACTAATTAATTCATTGTTCTACTCCTTCAAATCACAACTCAAGTCTTGCCTTCTCTTATGAAATTTCTCATATTAACCATGCCGTTCTGCAACATACCATCTCCACTTATGCCTTATCCTTTTTCCTTGATGCATGTGTAATTTTATAATGCATTTCTCTCAATTATGTATTTTTCACAATATATGCAATGATGTGCTGATAGATAGCATAGTGAATGGAGTGTTGGATCTGGAGGCAGAAAGACTCATTTTCCTGAGTTCAATTCTGGTCTTAGACACTCACTAGCTGTATGAACCTGGGAAGGTCATTTAACCCTGTTTGCCTCAATTTCCTCATCTGTGAAATGAACTGGAGAAGGAAATGGCAACCAATGCAATATCTTTGCCAAGAAAACCCCAAGTAGGGCCATGAATAGTCAGACATGACTGAGATGACTAAACAACAAAATACATATGGTAATATAACGATAGGTTGAAGAATTTACATTTTACTCTGAAATGTCTTACTTAAGATACTGGCTTCAGTCCCAGTTGGAAAATCCTGGTGGTCCCTTTTCCATAATATCAAAGACTTTAACAACTTTTGCCCTTTTGCTCATGAACTCTGGCTGAAGAATGGGGTGATGTAGCTGAGGAATGAAGTTCCTTGGCAGAGCTTTGTGGGAAAACTTTCCCTGGGCTACGTTTCGCTCTGTTTCCGATCTGGAACTTCATTTCTCGTTTGTAGAAAGCATTCATTTTAGTTTGATGATGCGCATGTTCGAGAAATTACTCTCCCTCATTGGAGGTCTGGCTACACTGGTATTGGGAATGAGGATAAATGAGTAAGGGAGAGAAGTAGGGAAGGGAATAAAGGGACTGTTTATTCCCTGATGTCTCTAGGCTAAGAAATGTGACTTGTGGAACTTTTGGGGGTTTCCTGATTAAATATTTCCTTGCTGAGGATCTATTCTTCTTCGTATGTCCCAGCCAAATGGTTCTTCTTGTTGTTTCCCAAAATTTTCAATTCATTTCCTATCTCTACATATTTGCACAGACTGTCCTATATACATAGAAATCACCTCTACCTCAAAGGATGCTTTTCTTTTTTTCAAGGCTCAGCTTGGGTGCTACTTCCTATTCCTTTTCTGATACCCTTAGTTGTTAAGGCTCCCCACCTCTCCCTTCCCCCCCACCCCTCGGCAAATTATGGTGTGCTTACTTTATTATCTGTGTAAATATATCCCCTTAATGGAAAGTAAGCTCCTTGAGAGCAGGATCTGGTTACCTTTTGTAACCTCTTAGAATATCTTGCACGTTATTATTGTTGTTTAATCATTTCAGTCATGACTCTATTTGAGAATTTCTTGGCAAAGATACTGGAGTGATTTGTCATCTCCAATTCGTTTTACAGATAAAAAAACTGAGAAAAACAGAGCAAAGTGACTTGCTTAGTCACACAGGTAGGAAGTATCTGAGGCCAGATTTGAACTCAGGAAGATGAATCTTCTTGATGTCAGACTTGTCACTTCATCTACTGTACCACCTAGCTGCCATCTTGTACACAGAAGGTACTTAATAGATGGTTGGGGACTTGAATTGTTTACTTTTCAGTTTCTTTTTAGTCTTTTTGTGCTTCATTAACACTTCCATTTTGGGAACTGAAGAGCTTATCTTGTTAATGGATAGCATCATCTTTCTCTCTTAATTAAGAGATCGTCTCCAAGATTTGATTGTTAGAAATTCCTTTTTTGTAGAAAATATAAAGAATAACCCTTTGACTATAAGTGTTACTGAGTTAATGACAAATACAGAATAGACCCTATGAAGGTTTGTTTAAGTATTCTTTCTAGGTTTTACTAGGAAATATATTACTATTTGCATTGCAGATGCTACATTTAGAGTATTTGAGTCTTTCCTTTGAACTTTGGCAAGCTAATTGTGAGACAAGGAGCCTTTTTGTGCACCTAACAAGGAATTTTCTTTCTAAGAGGCAGTGTGGCAAAGTGCACACTCAGCCTTGGAACAGGGTGGAGCAAGATTCAGATACTGCCTTTGACACAAAGTGGGCAAATCACTTAACCGACTGGTGCCCACATAGCTCTGTAAAACTGTAATTTGCAGAATAGAAGCTCTTATGCATTTGTAGAAGGTATTTTCTCACTGGGAGTTCCATATATCAATAAAACCATAGGACTGACCAAAAATAGAACAAATCTACTAATTGTGTAAACTTCTTCAAGATACTACATCTCCAAGCCTCAGTTTTCTCATTAGTAAAATGAGGGGCTTGAATTATATGATCTTTGAAGTCCTTTTCAAATCTATAATCAGTCTTTGTCAGGAAGTGGATAGCATGCTTTATTATTAGTGTTCTGGAGTCATGGTTTGTTGTGGCATTGATCTGAGTTCTGAAAAATGTTGTTATTTACAAAATTGTTATAGATAAATTATTCTCCTGGTTTTGTTCACTTTATTCTATATCAATTTATATAGTTTCCCTCATTTTTCCACAACAGTTCATTTTATCATTTTTTATGGCACAGTAATATTTCATTATAACCCTGTATGTTGATTTGCTCAGTCATTCCGCAATTAATGGGGAACCCTCTGAGATTTTAGTTCTTTTCTACCATAAGAAAAAGCTATGAAGTCTTTGTAGTTGCAGATTTTTCTTTGGTCTCGTTTATTGGGGGATTAGACCTCATAGTAAATATCACAGATTTTTCACTAGCTTTTTTTTCATGGCCAGGATATTTTTCTGTCCTTTGTTTTCTGACTTCCTTGGGTTCTTTCAAGACTCAATTGAAATCCTTCCTTCAGAAGGTTTTCCCCCAGTTCCTTCCACAGTTAGTGCCTCCCTCTGACATTAATTTTCATTTATATTGGTTATATTTTGTAGTGAACATAGTTATTTATGTTTCCTCCTTTAGAATTCTCCTTGAGGGCAGGGTCCTCAGCACTTAATACAGTGCCTGGAACATAACAAGCAAATGTTTGTTGATGGGGTGACTTTATAAAATTCTTTCTGAGGTCTAACCCATAGTAAGGCAGTTGGCATATGTGCATAGTAAATATTTATTGGCTGACTAATTGACAGGATCCATTCCAGCTCTAGATCTATGGTCCTGTGATTTAATTAGCTACTGAGCTATTTACCAAACATCTCTATTGCGTATCCTCTACAACTTTCTGTCAGAATGTCTTCTCTTACACAAATCTAAGTCCTACATGAAAGTGTCTCATGATAGACCAAAAAATAGAAATTCTGTAGTATGTATAATCCCTGCCGGAAATGCTTATCCATAGTCCCATGGTGGGACTGGATGGGAATTCAGGGAAATATCAACACTTAAGAGACATAACTTTCCCAGTCTCATAAAACTTTGTAGCCAAGGGACTCATCAAATGTCTGATTATTTCTCTCCGTTCCCCATCCAGCCCCCTGGCATTTATAGATGGAAGATTTTGCCATCTGGGAATTCTTGTTTTTCATTCATTTTCTATTTCAGCTTTCAGGAATGATTTAAACAATTTTCCTACTTGTTCACAGTTTCTAGAAATACGGTAGGCCTCAGTATTCCTTCTTTATAAATCAACTGCTCTTACCTTTATCATTATTGATTAGTCATTTTCAATCATATCTGACTCTTCAAAACCTCATTTGGAATTTTCTTGGGAAAACCACTGGAGTGGTTTATCCCACCCCACTCCTCTCCAGCTCATTTTACAGATGAGGAAATTGAGGCAAGTAGGGTTAAGTGACCTGTTCAGGATCACACAGTTACTTAGTGTCTGAGACCATTTTTGAATTCAGGAAAATGAGTCTTCTTGACTTCAGACCTGGTATTCTATCCACTGTGTCACCAAGCTTCCCCAACCTAATCAATGCCCCAGTACATATCTAGGATCGAGTTAAAGATAACTTGCGATTCTTGATAGGCTCATTTTCAGGCTTGTGGGCTTTTTTTCTGGAGCTTTTTTCCCTTGCTTTTATTTATGTCTTTGCTTGTTCTTTTAGGACACTAATGATGAATACTTTTGCTTGGAGTTAGATAAAGCTTAAGGGAGTAGGGCTAATATTGATGTTGTATTCATTTGGCTACTGGGAGTGACTGGAAAAAAGATTAATTGGGGAGGTAATTGAGCTCCTGGCCAAAATGGGTTTTGTAAGTGCATAGATAATACCTTCTCTCCAGGGTAAAAATGGTTTGTACCTCATAGACTTCTGAGATTGGTAGATTTTGCCTATTTCCAGAGGCAAGGGAATATCACATGGTTTGGGAATTGAGACAAGACTCCAAGGAAAGCTCATGAAAAAGGAGGAGAGAGGACAGCTCTTCTCCCCAGCAGCTTAGGAACCCTGAAGAAGAGTGGGCTTGAGAGTGATGGTCTATAAAAATCCATGATCAGTGTTGGCAGTTTGAACAGCAGTTGGAGATACTGAAGGCTTCTCCTAAGTCATAGGGAAAGGGAGGCAGGAGGAAAAGGAATATATTAAAAGAAGGGCAATGACAATGCTTTCCCTAGCCATGAGGAATGGCATTGTGGCTGTGGCAATGATGATGGTGACATTGGAAATTTCTCCCTCAAAAACTCTATTCCTCTGAGAAGACTGGTGAGGAGAAAGCTAAAGGGGCAAGCACCAGAGAAGATTTTTTTAAAATAATGGCTACTCATTCAGTAAGGCTTGAGGACTAAAGAAAAAAGCCTCATGTTGTGAGGAATGTGGGAGAATTGGTGGTCTTTCCACCCTTCCCTCCTTCAGTAGAGTATGACTGGCACTCAATGTCACAGCACAGGTGGACAAGGCAGCATGCACAGTGCAGTGGGAGGACTGATTTTTGCCTTTGTCTTCCCCATACTTTGCATTTTACCAAGTGCTTAGCACATAGCCCTTAAAACTTGTTGATTGAAAAAGCACCAGCTTAAGAGGAAAGAAGACCTAGTTTCATCTAACTCTGCTACAACCTGGTTGTGTGACTTTGGACATTACTTGCTTAGGTGTTTCTGATAAAAAGAGACAATTGGACTACAAACAGGCTTCTAAGATTGTTTCCAGTTCTAACAATTGGTCCTCATCCCACTTTTTTTTTTTGTCATCTCTCAGTTTGTTTTTAGTGAATCATCAGCTTTGTAGCTTATCTGTGAGGTCACCATAGTGCAGTGATGTATAACAGATAATATTTTTCGAATGCAAAAAAGAGGAAAAAATTAGTACAACTGACCAACATTTTGGAAAAAGTCTGAAAACATGTATGATGTACAACACCTGTGGTCCTGCCATCTCCATGAAAGGATGGATAAGGAGTATTCATTCTCTCCTAACTTGTTGTATAGTCTCTGGAACAAAATAGGTGCTTAGTAAATATTGATCTCTTTCTTAATTTGAGTCATTTTTTTTGCTGCATTTATTCACTTTTGATTTTTATTTGTGGTTATTCTTTCATTTACATTTATGTAATAATTATATATACTATTGTTGTTTTGGCTCTGTTTATAATTTTTTGTTTATACAATATACAATTCACATAGATCTTTCCACGATTCTCTATTCATCACATGCTTTACAGCGCAGTAACATTCCATTACATCCAAGTGCACAATTGATGAACATCTACTTTGTTCTCAATTCTTTGTAACCCCCAAAAGTGCTGCTATAATTATTTTGGTACATATTGCTATTTTCTTTTTATCAGTAAATACCATCTATTTTCATGCAATTTGGAAATGACAATATTCATCCTTTTTATCCTCAAGTTGATCATTTTAAAGTCTTAATCCCTCTAATTCTTTGAGTCCTGTTAAAAATACTTCTACCAAATAATTAGGGCTAGTTATTTCTTTCTTTCTATTTTTTTTACAAGGAAGTTTTCTCTTTATTATAGCTTTTTATTTACAAAACATATGTATGGGTAATTTTTCAACATTGACCCCTGCAAACCTTCTGTTCCAACTTTTTCCCTCCTTCCCCCCACTCCCTCCCATAGATGGCAGGTAATCCAATACATGTTAAATATGTTAAAGTATATGTTAAATCCAATATATGTATACATATTTATACAGTTATCTTGCTGTACAAGAAAAATCAGATCTAGAAAGAGAGTAAAAAAAAAAAAAACCCTGAGAGGGAAAACAAAAATACAAGCAAATAATAACAGAAAGAGTGGAAATGCTATGTTGTGGTCTACACTCATTTCCCATAGTTCTCTCTCTGGGTGTAGCTGGTTCTCTTCATTACTGAACAATTGAAACTGAATCTCATTGTTGAAGAAAGCCACATCCATCAGAATTGATTGGCATATATTATTGTTGTTGAAGTGTATAATGATCTCCTGGTTCTGCTCATTTCACTTAGCATCAGCTCATATAAGTCTCTCCAGGTCTCTCTGGAATCATCCTGCTGGTTGTTTCTTACAGAACAATAATATTCCATAACATTCATATACCATGATTTATTTAGCCATTCTCCAATTGATGAGCATCCACTCGGTTTCCAGTTTCTGGCCACTATAAAAAGGGCTGCCACAAACATTTTTGCACATATGGGTCCCTTTCCCTTCTTTAAGATCTCTTTGGGGTATAAGCCCAGTAGTAACAGTGCTGGATCAAAGGGTATGCACAGTTTGATAACTTTTTGAGCATAGTTCCAAACGGCTCTCCAGATCTGTTCACAACTCCACCAACAATGTATCAGTGTCTCAGTTTTCCTGCATCCCCTCCAACATTCATCATTATCTTTTCCTGTCATCTTAGCCAATCTGACAGGTGTGTAGTAGTATTTCAGAGTTGTCTTAATTTGCATTTCTCTGATCAATAATGATTTGGAAGGGCTAGTATTTCTAATTTAAACACTTGAGATCACATTGAGCCTTACAGAAGAAAAGCACTTGTTATTTCTGCTCAGGGTGTGTACATGATCCTGAAGAGTGTATTTGGTCAGTCTATGAATCACTGAGGTTAGGCTGAGTTAGCTTTTTAGGGTTTGGTGTTTGTTGGTGAAAGAAAAAATCAATTACTGAAACAACAAATATTAAGTGCCAACTATGTGCTAGGCAAAATGAGATTGTTTCTGTTTTCAAGGACTTACATAATACTATTAATGATTAGCATTTAGATAGTGCTTTAAGTTTTACAAAATACTTATGTTATCCCATTTGCTTCTCACAACATACATGTAAGGAAGGTGCTTTTATTACCCTCATTTTACAGAAAAGGAAACTGAGGTTAAGAAAGTTTAAGTACCTGGGGCAGAATATGCTTGATTGCAAGTTCAGCTCTTGATCCATTCTATGCATTTTATTTGCCTGAACCACAAATCAAAGATGATTATGATGGGGATGAAATAGCTCCAAGCTCTTGAAAATTATATTATTCCAAGGTAGTAAAGAAGGAGCAGAACTTAATGGCTGTATTAGGCATTCCAAGGCATCATTTAAAATGGGAATTACAATGGGGACATTAAATGCACTGGATATGTTGTCAAAACTTTGCTCCTCTGACCCCATCTCTTCCTCACCCTCCGAGGCAGAGGTCAGAGTTTTCGAGTTGGTTTTGGTCACAGAGAGCTATGGGAAGTGACTTCCAATTTATGAAGACAATTTTGGAGCAGATAATGGTGCAGTGTATGGAGCACTGATCTTAGGGTCAGGAGGACCTGAGTTCAAATCTGGCCTCTGGACAAGTCACTTAACTCCAATTGCCTCTCAAAAATGAGAAAAGAAAAAAAAAATAAAGACAATTTGAAAACTTTTATATTTTTGGTAGGGCCCTGCCTGAGGGTATTTTCCCTCTAGTTTTTATTGGAAATTGACTTCTGTAACTTTCAACTTGAGAACTGCCTTAGATGAGAGTGATGGGATATCAAGAATTTCTGTAGGAAGATAGGGTGTAGCAGGTAAAATTCAAATCTTGAAATCAAGAAGTCATGGGTTTGAATGCTAATTTGCCTTTATCTCATTCATACTGTGTCTTTGGGTAGATTATTCCAACTTGCTCAGCCCTAATTTCCTTATCTGTAAAATGGGGAAGGTCTTGCCTGGTACACATACTTTATGTGCTTATTGTAGAGCTCAAAAGAGATAATGGATGAAAAAAATGCTAAAAGAATACTTTCCCTTCTTTCAGTAAAGGGTGGTGGTGGTAGTGGATTTACTAAGCAAAATATCCATACAAATAGCTTAACAAATCAGTTAATTTTACTTACATACTTAAAAATATTTTTCTGTTGTATTTGACATTACTGAATACCCTCACTTAATATTCTCTTCTTCTGGGTTTTCCCAGCATGATTCTTTCTTTGTTGACTCTCTTATATGTTTGACAGTTTTTACTCTTCATTTGCCTTTGCAGGATCATCTTCCTTATTAAACACCCTGATGATGAGTGTTCCTTCACTTCTCATTTCCCTTTTCCTGGAGTCCTTGAAATTTATTTTTAATATTTTGATAACTATTTCAGATTTTTTTTGTAATCTTATGTATGTTATTTTATGTTGGAAAACATTATTCTAAGTAGTGGTTTGTTGATGTCACCAAACTACCAAAGGGACACACAAAGAGGTATTTCTCTATAACTTCATTGATTTCAATGAGTTTAATTATCATTTCTATAAAGATGGTTCATATATGTGTTTATTTGTGTGTATACACACATACACAGTCCATTTCTAGTCTCTCCTTGACCTTTAGTCCTGCATAATTATTCTCCTGTTAGACATACATTTCATACAGGATGTCCCAGAGACATCTCAAACTCAACCTGTCCAAAACTGAACTTGCTATGTTTCCTCCTATCTTCAAATATTTTCCATTTCTGTCAAAGATATCAATATTCTTCCAGTCTCCCAGATTTATAATTTTGGCATATCCTTAATTCCTCATTCTCTCTCATTGCTCAGTCGGCAAATCTTGCCATTTCCACTGCCACATCATCACTTACATTTAATTCTTTCTCCCCCCTCACATAGTTATCATCTGAACTTAGAAGTTTGTAAGAAACAAAGAATATAAGAAACACAGGGAGGAATGGGAAAATACATGAAATAATTCAAAGTGGATTCCCTCTAACTGAAATTATTGCAAGAATCTCCTAATTAGCCTCTCTTTCTCACCATTTACATATATTCTACATACTCCTGCCAAAATAGGTTTCTTTTCACACAGATCAGACTATGCTATTTTCCTACTTAACCAACTTTATTGGTTTCTTGTTTCCAATAAAACAAAATATAAGCTCCTCTGTTTAACTGTAAAAATTCTTTACAACCTGCCTCTAAGCTATTTTTCCAATCCTGGGGGATATTACTTCTCATACTCTGTGATCTGACCAAAATGGCTTTCTCTTTATTCTTCCCATGGAATGCTATCTTCTTTCTCTGTGCACGCCTTTGGACTTGCCATTTTTCAAGTCTGGATTGCTTTTTTTTACCTTTGCCTTAGAAAGCCCCTCTCTTTCTTTAAGATATGGTTGAAATATTACCTTCTACATGAAGTCTTTTCTGATTCTCTAATATCAAGTGTCCTCTTGCCCTAACTTGTATTTTTTTGTGTTTATTCTTATATCTTTGTTCTATGTACATTAGTATATATTTTTTTGCATTGATCAAATGTAAGCTACTTGTGAGTAGATTTTTTGTTTTTTGATTTTGTATACCTAGTATCTGGCACTATGTATAACTAGCACATAATCAATACTAAATAAATCTTTGAGAAGAAGAAAAGTCAGTGAAGGAGAGAGAAAAGCCAGAGATGTAGAAAAAAAACAAGACCATTTGGTGTCATGGAAATCAGAGGAGGAATGAATTTCAAGGATGAATTAATTCAAGGATGAATTACCATGGATAATTAAGTCAAGTCCAATTAAACAAGTATTTTTTGAGTGCCTATAATGTACAAAGTACTAGGGATATAAAAAAGAACAAAAACAATCCCCTACCTCAACTAATTGTGTTCTGTAAGAGGATATGACATTCTTGATGTTCAGGGTAATTCAAAAGATATTTTTAGTACATTATCTTCATTTCTCAACAAATCCTTCCCCCTCCCTCCCCCAACCAGAGAGCCATTCCTTATAACAACAAATAAAGCAAAAAAGAAAAAGAAAGAAAAGGTTCAGCCAAAATTTGTGATAATCACATCAATGAAGTCTGATAGTATATGCAATACTTGACATCTGTGATCTCCTACCTGAGTAAAACAGGGAGGTGAGAGACTGCACAGGAGAGCAGTATCCTATCACTTCTTTGTGATCAAGTTTGAATATTAAATAATTGCAGTGTTTATGTTTAATTTGTTTTTTTCCATTTACATTATTCTCATCATTATGCACATTGTTTTCTTGTTTTTTCTTCACTTTGAATCAGCTTACACATTTTCCTATTCCTCCCTGTATTCCTTATGTTCATTGTTTCTTATAGCATAGTAATATTTCCTTACATTTATATATCATTATTTGTTATATGTTCCTTAATTACTGGTTAGGCTATCACATTCAAAAAGATAACTCAATTACAACATCTGAAGGAGGAGGCATCATAAACAACTAAGATATCAGACAAGACTTTTTATAGGGAGTGGTGCAGGAATGGATCTTTGAAGGAAGAGGTGGAGGTGAGAGTGCATTCTTGTGGGGGAAAAGAAATAGCTTGTGCAAAACTATGGGAAGCAGGAGATGGAATTCAAAGCATAATTGGGGCAGAGAATGTGAAGGTGAGTGATGTGAAATTAGTCTGGAAAGGTAAAATGGAGTCAGATTATGAAGAGCTACAAAGGATCAAACGGAAAATAAAGTATTTGGTACTTAGGATGTCATTCATCATCTGTTTGAAGCAAGGGGGAAAGTGGATATCAATGGGTTAAGAGGTAAATAGATTATTAGTGGAAGCAGCACATAATAGACTATTCTTTTAATTTCAGAGAAGTTGAGTAGGGATGACAGCAAATGCCCATTAGAGGTAAACTAGTGCTGGTGGCTGTGGCTATCACCTTTGAAATTCTCTGTCCCTTTCATCCTAGTGGGGGAGATATATTCCCACTGAAGCTCCTGACCTGTCCCAAAATGACATTATTCAGCTCTTACCAAAGGAGAAGTGAACAAAAGGTAGACAATAAGAAGGAAGTAATATTTAAAACAATTGATGATTGTGGGGATTGGTTGATTGGTTGTTGCCCTTTATTCTCAAAGAAGGCCAAAATGGTGGGCTCAGGGTTCAGTTGATCAGATCAATCCCAGCTATCAATTTTTGGAAGATCCAAAGCAAAATATCTCCAAGTAATTGAAGCTCCTAGATCTGGAGTTGTTCAAGTTTGGAATTAGCTTAACATTTGAAAAGCTCTTTCTTCTTGAAAATTTGTTGCTATGGCTCAAAGGAATTAATACTGTGATTGCCCAGCAATAGTTCATTCTGTCAAAAAATAAAAAAGGGAGAAATGTATTGAATGCATTAAGCCCTGAAGCTAGTTTCTCTAAAATATCATTTTTCTCAACTGGTAATTTGATTGTTTTATTCCTCCATATGATGGTCCAGGAGAGCTTTCTTTTGTCCATTTCAGGAAAGGGGGGAATAGAATGCTAAAGAAGGCATTTATAGTGAGTGCACAGGGGCAGGGAGTAGCACTCTGCAATTTTCTTTGCATTGTGATTCCCAGTAGGCTATATTGTGGTTATCTGCTTCTTAAATGCTTTTGGATGAGGGTAATGAGAGGGGGAATAAAATTTTTTCTAGAGATCATTTCTGAGGTAGACAGAAAAATATAAGAAATAAATTTAACTCAGCTATGTGACAAATGTATTTATGCAGTATATTGGGAGGGGAAGCATGTGGAAGTGGAGGGGAGTCCCAAAAGTCTTAGTTCAGTTTTAAGCCTTAATAGTTTAAAACTGCACTAGGACTATGGATTTTGTATGTTCTTGTATGTGCTCAGGTTCTCCTTTGAGGGAAGGGACTCTTTGTTTATAAGGAGATAGTCCTCAAATTATAAAAAATTATTTGTAAGTTTGTTTGAAAGTCAGAACATATTTGTGCCTTAAGAAAATAAATTATCGTGATCAAGTTTTTATGCTAATCCACAGAAGCCCCATTAGTCTACAATATGACCAAAATTATGTTTATAATGAAAAATATAGTCAGAAATAACATTGTTGAAATGCTAGTTTTTTTTCCCCCTGAAGCAATTGGGGTTAAGTGACTTACCCAGGGTCACACAGCCAGGAAGAGTTAAGTATCTGAGAACAGATTAAAATTCAGGTTTTCCTGACTTCGGGGCTGTGTCTCTGTGCCACCTAGCTGCCCCATGAAATACTAGTTATTAAACAAGATTCATAAATAATAACATTGAATAGAAATTATTTTTTATTTATCTGGAATTTTGGTAATAAGGGAAAACAGGTTTAATTAGAGAATGTATATTTAAATGGAGTGTTCTTTGGGGATTCTGAAAGTTACTTCTGGAAATTTTCAAGGACTTTGGAGACTGATGATCCTTTATTATGTTTGATTTTTCTTTCAGACTTAAAAACTTTCCTATTTTCTGTTGCAGGTGTAACACTGGTAATACACAAACTTTTAGACATGATTAAAGATTCTAGTTTAGTCCATGAATAGAAGTAAGATGAAGAGAGAGAGACAATTTCCTGAGACAAAATGTATAAGCAAGAAAGAAGGTGGAAGAAGGTTAAAGAAGATATATGTACTTGTGAAAAAGATAGTATGAAGTGAAATTAATTGGGCTGTGTGTTGGGAGAGACAGAATAAACAAGGGAAGTACAGCTTGCCTATGATCTCTCTCTATGGGGATAGACAGTTGATGGTTCTCCCATTTGCCCAATTAGCTATATTGTGAACCCAGAATGGTTAAGTCACTGACTAGTCTGAATAAGAGGTGGGGGAGTAAAGAGAAGGGGAAATAGAAAGGAAGCAGTGTAAAAAATCAGTCACTGGAATGTACAGGGTATGCATAGGATATCTTTCCGATTGTCTTTATTTATTGAGTTCTTAGAATATAGCACAAGCCTTTAGAGATAGACTAGTTGATAGTCAAGCTGAGTGCATGCTAAACACTGTGCAAGGTGATGGAGATTCAAAGAAAGAC
The DNA here is from genome assembly GCF_902635505.1 of Sarcophilus harrisii. Classification (NCBI taxonomy): domain Eukaryota; kingdom Metazoa; phylum Chordata; class Mammalia; order Dasyuromorphia; family Dasyuridae; genus Sarcophilus; species Sarcophilus harrisii. Next base: position 346,515,926 of record NC_045426.1, read on the forward strand.
AAAAATGTGTTCCCTGACTTTGAGGAATCCATATTCTAATGGAGAATCCCCTCCCCACCTGCAAAGTACATTCAAGCTTAATATATTTATACCTATACACAGTATATACATAAATAAAAGTATATGTGTAAGTACAAATAAGAATATATTTATGACCATTATTCATGTGTATATAAATAACCATTTATAATGCATATCTGTCTGTCTATATCTATCCATCCATCATCTACTTATCTCTCTATCCATCCATCCATCTAATCTCCCTTCTACTTCCTAGCTTAAATTTCCCCTTCTGCATTGAATTTTTTTTTGATCCTCTCTATTGTTAATGAAATTCCACTAAGATGAACTATATAAATTATATACACACAGTATATACTTTGCTAGGATTACCTAAATAATTATGTATAGTCTGTTAGATGTAGGATCCCTTCTACATGAACTCTATGTGTGTTTGCATTGTGTACACATGTACACACACGGAGTTTATGTAGAAGATATCCTACACATAGCAGACTATATTTTATATAACATACATGTGTGTGTATAAATACATACAAATACACATACAATACATACATATATGTATATATGTACACACATATATAGAGAGAGAAAGAGAGAGAGAAAGGGAGAGACAGAAAGAGAGAGAGAGAAAAAGGGAAAGAGAGAGAGAGAAAGGGAAAGAGAGAGAGAGTGAGTATATAAATGGATGTAGTCTTATAGGTAATCTTCATGGAAAGACATTAAAAATGAAAGGGAGCAGGAAGGATCTTCTGTAAAAGGTGAGATTTAAAGTCAGAGGTGGGAGAAAGGAGAACATTCCATATATGGAGATCATTCAGTGAGAAGGTACAGAGTTGGAGATGGAGTTTGCAAGGAAGAGCAAGCAGGCTGGTATCTTTGGAAATGTATAGTACAGAGAAAGGAACAAAATGTAAGAAAACTGGAAAGGTAAGAAGTGAACAGATTTTGATGGCCTTTAATGTCAAACAGGATTTTATATTTGATTTGGAGTCATTGGAATTTATTGCTTTTTGGGAGGGATGACACAGTCTGTGTGTGCTTTAGGAAGATTGCTTTGGCAGCTGAGTGAAGAATGGATTGCAACAGGGAGAGACTTGGGACAGAGAGAGCCTCCAGTGAGCTTTTGCAATAGTTGAAGCTATGAAAATTGGACTATAAGGAAAGCTGGACTATAAGGCACTGCTTTTTAATTATGGTGCTGGAAAAGACTTTTGATAGTTCTCTGGACAGCAAGGAGATCGAATCAGTCAATACTTACACTGAAGCTGAAGTTTAAATACTTGGGCCACATAATGAGGAGATAGAATTCATTGAAATATGGGAAAAATTAAAGGTAAAAGGAGAAGGGGATGGTAGAGGATGAAAGGGATATATAATGTCATAGAAGTAATGAACATGAGCTTGGACAGACTTCAGAAGATAGTGGAGGAAAGAAAGGTTTGACCTGCTGTGGTCCATAGAATCATAAAGAATGAGACAAGACTAAATGACTGGAGAACAACAAATAGGCATATATCAGAGGCTGATTGTGAGAGGGGATAAAGGATGTATAAAATACATGAGGAGAATATACAAATGATAGCACTTAGCAACATATTATATACATGGGATGAGCAGGAGTAAAGAATAAAGCTTGACACTGACTTTGTGAGTTTGAGCAACTGGGAGCATGGTAGTACCCTTGATAGCAAAGTTGTGAAGAGGAGATGATGGGGGGGAGATAATAAGTTCTGTTTTTATTAATTATATCAAAATGTATGAGATTGCAAATGAACCCAATTACTTTGAAATACAATTATCAAAATATTAAAAAAACCCCACAAGTTTATAATCCCTTGGTAAAGAATCCTTGGATTAGTGTAATATAACAGAGAAAAAGTCTCTTAATCCTTGAGGGGAATGGTTGGGGAAGGAATTGAGTAGTTATTATATACATTACATATATAAAACATTACATATATAAAAATTACATTATATAATGTAATAATTGTTCTATTAGAGAGAGTAGAATGTTAACCTTAAATTGTATTTTAACATAATGTGATCTTTTTTCTAGTTCAAAATCCCTATAAATGTTATTCCTATTATCTTATGGGAAAGAGATGTGTTAGGATATGGGGAAGGGACTATTTCTTTCTCCATTTGGACATTTCTTTCTCTAAGCTAAAGATGGTTGAATTAAATAATATTACCTTATAAAAATTGTTTCTTGCAGATTTGTGCCTAACATGGTGAGTTTGGTATCAGTATGTTTTTCATCAGTAGTTTTAGACATATTGTACTTGAAATGTCTATGGAAAATCCATTTTGGGGTATACAAAAGGCAGTTGATAATGAGAAACTGGAGCTCCCAAAAGAGATTAGGTGTGGATGTATATATCTTGGAATCATTTGCACAAAGAGGATAATACCAGTAAGAGCTGATGAAAATACCAAGTGAGCTAATGTAGAGGTAATAGATAAAAGAGTTTGGAATAGAGCCTTGGGGTTATCATCATCATCTCTAGAATTTACATAGCGCTTTAAAGTTTGCAAAGTTAAATTATATTTGAGCCTCACAATAACCCTATGAGATGTGTGGTATTATTATCTCCATTTTACAGAGAGAGAGAACAGATTGAGAAGGGTTAAGTGACTTGCTCAGGATCATAGAACTAGTAAATATTTGAGGCAGGATTCACGTTCAGTTCTTCCTGACTTCAAGACCAATACTCGATTATTTTTCACCATCTAGCTACCTCTCACCAGACATATTCTTGTTCTAAAGTGACTCAGAACTCACGTCTGATCAATCTAACATTTAGCTAGGTCATACACATTCTTTATACACATTTAACAATTATTTACTGAGCTCCTTGAAAGGCACTGTACTAGGCCTGTGAAGAATACAAACATATTCTATAAGAATATATAAAATTCAAATTTATTCTATAAGATTTGAATTTGAATCTAAAGGAAGTTGATTATAGAGGGCAAAAAATAAAATACTAAAATTAAAATAAATATTGATATAGTAGGCTTGGAGTCAGATTTTTTTTCTGATTTTTCCAAGATCATTTGTATACTTAGACATCAGAAATTTAACTTATTTATGTAGTACATGAATTCTGTTGTCCTGTTAGGACAGAGAATACTGTATTTCCTACATGGGAAAATTACTTCATAGATGGTAAAATGAATGTTTATGGAGAGACTTTAATTCTTATATTTCCCAATATTAATGTAGTATTAACAGAGTGGTAAATCAATATTTTGTCTGCTTCTTTAAAATAGAGAAGTAACATAGAGTAAAAGGTCAATAAATACTGCGCTTAAGAACATGTAGTACTTGATTTTACCAGCCTCCTTTTTCTTTTTCTCTTGTTTCTGTTTTCCTTCTTCCTTTCCTTTCTCTTTCAACAATTCCCTAGTTCTTGTTATAACCCTCTCCAAATCTTTGCCTCTCAGACTTATCTTTCTGGATGTCTCTTTCTTTTACCTTTCCTTTCTTTCTTTCCCTGAAGTGGGCAGTGAGATCTATTTGTACATTGTACAGTGAAATTGAATCACATGGCCATTCATCTTTGTGATAGAGCTTAATCATAGTGGGTAAATTTTGTCACTGGAAAATGTCAATAGTCAGGTTCAACTTAGGGAGAAAGATAATATTTTTCTTTGCAATTCTGATGCATTGTTCTTGTAGCTGAAATTCTTTAGTGTGGATATATAAAAGAGGGCTCAATTGCTTCATGTTTTCCAGACTTTTTCAATCATGATTCATCATAGAAAACTAGTTATTCATGTATGCTTTTTTTGGGGGGGAGGAGAGGGGTTATTTGAGGTTTAAGGATATGTTTTTGGAAATGATAATGACCTTATCCTTGGAGTTTAACTTTGTTTCTCTTACTTGTTCCTTGTCCACCTATGTGAGAGAAAGGAAGAGACTTGTGGTTGGAAAACTGGGAACTATTGATCCTCCAAGGTGGTTGGTGGTTCTTAAACAAATAACCATTTTATGCTTTATATTCTAGTCCTCAGTGATTAAAATTGAGAGGTAAGTAATATATAACCAAAAGTGGGGTTAACTATGGATATCTTAAGCCCAACTACCAGAAAGTTGAATCCAAATAAAAACAAAGAGATATTGGCTAATATGTTGAGATCCTACTAGTTGTACTGAAGAGCTTGATGTCTTAGGCTGAGAATTTACTGCTTGAGAAATAAGCTTTGTAGTCTAGTCAACCCAAAGGATAACTAGCATTTTGCTGGTCCCAGGCAATGTTTTTTGCCTTCTCCAAAAAAGCTATGATGGCAAAAAAAAACTATCTATGGATTCTTAAGTGAAAGAAAACATGACAGCATCTTTGCTTTCCTTAAGGATCAAAGAGCCAAGAAGTATTTCAGACAAGGCTGTAGAGTAGGGTCTGGCAGCAGCATTTAGTAGAGCATGATGCCTTTTGTTTGGAATTAATTGCACCTTCTGACTGCAATTTAAGTAAAACACATTGATAAGGCTCATGAGTTATGGTTTTTTTGGGATGTGAACTAACAATGTGCCTTGAACCTGAGATAACTATTTTTTAAAACCCAGTCTTTAAAATGGATGTTTAGAGACATTTGTATTTAAGCATTTTTGGGAGATTTGTGGAAAAGTAAAATTGGAAAATGATTTCTTAGTCACAAATCTCAAGATGGTTACTTTTTTTGAGTTTGAGAGATGTTGAACTCTACTATAATTTAATTTAAATGTGACACATTTTCAGATTAAATAATAGTGGCTCTATTGTATTCTCCATTGTCTAGAAGTTTTAATTTAATTTCCAGAAAATTAGGTTTAGTGATGAAGTCATATAGAATCTCAATGTATTTAGAAAGGGACATAGAGTTAAACATTCTTTTAGATAATGAATTCTGGGCATTGCACTTGCAGGAATAGTTTACCCAATGTCTAAGTTATTGAATCCTAGAAACTTCACATGCCTTGGCCTGCCTTCCTGGTCATGTCATTTGGTATTTGTCTATTTGGTTCATTCTTTTAAATGCCCCCAACAGTTTTAACTGTATCTTCTGGTAAGGCTTTTCAGTTCAAGGGAAAATTAATGGAATGTGGATTTACCTCTGCCTTGGAATCTCACCCAGTTGAACTCAAAGGCATTCCCTGCAGGGCCTATGGTAGATTCCTTAAAAGGAATGGATGAGTTTCAAAAATTTTCTGGTTTCATAAAATCTTAGCACTATTTAGAACCAAGTGATCAATCATCCAAAAAGGGGGTTAGTGTGGAGTTTGTTGTTTCAGAGTTGGACTCTGAACCCAGGTCAGTCATCTACAATTCTAACTGCCAATCTCTTCCTTGCAAATTGTAGGTTATATAGATTTTATTGAATGAGTGAATGTTGACTGAATGATAAGAATAATACATAAATCACTAATGGTAAGTTTTAGGGATATATGGGGATTTTTTGGGGGGCCATGCAGTGAAATCCTCTAATCACATTATGTGGATAACTACCTAGTTTACCTGGTTCCCCATTTGACTTTTAATGTAATTTATAAATAATTAATCCATCCATCCCTCTTATTTGCTTCAAGCAGCAAAATACTCCCAGGTGCTAGTCGTACTTTTCATAAATGGTCTCAGGTCTTGGCTTCCTTGTCAACTTTTTGACTTGGAAAAGATAGCTATGTGTCAAGAGAGTAAAAGGACAGATGGATTTTTTATTAATTATTTTGTTTTCTTGCTTCATAACATAAGGTAAATTTTTCCTAGAGGAATTGTTTGTCAGCACAGGAATTTGTAAATCTTTTCTCTAAATCTTTCAAAGATTAGCAGTGAGGAAAATTGTGATTCGGCTGATTTAGCCTGAATCTTAATTACTTGGTTTTCATGGTGGTATGGAATAATGGAAAGCTCTTGTAATTGTGGTACCTAGGTTTGAATCTGGCCTGTAATAATTCTTTATGTGTGATCATAAGTTTCACACTTCATCTCTCTGAAACTTTCCTCATTTGTCAAATGAGGAAAATAAGGCTTGTATTGTTTACCTCACAGGATTGTTGGGAGGATCAAAGGTTAGGCATTTTGTGGAAGTCTATGACACTATATTCATATAAAATATGATTATTAGTAATAAATAGAATCATAAATTTAGTATGGGAAGGAAGAGTTAGCATCTAGCCCAACTCCAATATTTCCCAGTTAAGCCCACAGGATTTAATTTATTTGATTATAAACTTATTATGTGATAATTCTAGAATTTGGATGCAGAGCCTCTGACACCAAATTTGGAGTTTTCTCTTTTTGTGAAAACATGACTGCTTTACAATGATTCAAATAAAGGCTATTTTTTTTTACTCTGGCATTCAAGGTCTTTTGGAATCTGGCCCCTATTCACCTTTCTAGTCTTCTCTCATTACTCATCTACATAAATTTCTGTCCATCCCAATATACTGATACCTACTTCAGTGCTCAGATTTCAATGGCTCTGTGGTTTCATCTGTGCAGGGACTGCATCCACTGGTGTCAATCATATAAAACCTTCTCCTCTTATGTAGTTCTTGTTTCTCCAAAACTTTAAATCTGTCCCAGACAGTCTACTTACATTCTGGAGGCCTTTTAAATGTCAGAGGAGCAGCGATTAGACTTTTTTTTTTCCATCAGTCATCCCTTGATCTCACTACATGATGAGCTTGCCTCCTTCTCTGATCACATGATTCTTAGAGAATATGTTTTTTCACTATGCCTCATGAACAAATTATCATTGGTAACATATTGCAGTCTACTTACACCCATCATGGATCTTCCCATTCTCTTTGAGTCACCTGCAATTTCATTTCTTTAGAGATTTTGGGAATTCATGATTGACAATCCTGTAGCATTACTGGGAAAAGTACTGTTAGAAAAAAAAAGTTTTTTATGTTAGAGTGAACATCTTGAGATCACTGTAAGCCCTACATTTTTCAAACACATTTCAGGATAAGTATTACACATCCTACATTCCAATTAAATTTGACCTCTTTCTCTGGTCTGACTGCACTTAATCTTCTTCAATGTCACTTCCTTTACTTATGCTACCTAACCTTCCATCTGTTCAAATCCTGTCTAATCTTCAACACAGCTTCTGTTCCATCTCCTGCAAGAGGCCCTTTGTGATCTTACTAGATAAAAGTTAATTAGGTTAGTACTATTCCAGAGTAGAATCAGCTATCCTGGGAGAAAATAGACTTCTTCCACTTCTCTGAGGTCTTTGAGAAATAAATATATCACTATTTATTGTGCATCAGAATTTTTGTGGCTATTTGTACTAGATAGCCACTGATACTCCTTTCAGCTCTGAACTTCTGTGATTCTTTGGTTTTGACAGATCATTTGAATGCTGTGGGCCTTATTTCCTCATCTGTAAAATAAGTGTATTGGAATGGACCTTTATATTCCTTTTAACTTCTCAAAATCTGTAATTCTATAATCTTTCTTTCTTCTCAACTTCTACAGCATTTTGATTTTCTTTCTCTTTATACTTAGCATATACTACAGTTAATTGTATACATCTTTCCCTGTTCGATTATAAGTCTGAGATTATACTTTCAGAGGTTCTATCATGATTGAGTCTTTCTCATAGATAAGGCCACCTTCCCAATGGATAGGACCTTTGCTGTTGAATTGCCTGGTCTGAGGATTCATGGCAAGAGATACACAACTGAAATCTATGCTAAGTTTTAATTAATGCTTTGCCATTCATTCTTCAATGTGAGGTCAGTAAGGACCATCAGTGAAAGAAGGTAGAGAAAGGGCTGCTATACCTATTCTGTTACCCAGTAAATTCTTTGAGGGTGAGGACTTATCTTAACCCTTTCTCTTGGTCTTCATAATAGTCTTTATTTTCCCTACTGATAGCCTGTACAGAGAAAACAATGAATAAATTTTAGTGGCTGATTATAACGTGGCCTATATAGAATTTATCTATAAGGTAAGCTGTATGCTGAAGAATCGACTCTCGAATTGTGGCATTGGAGAAGACCTTCCAGAGTTTCTTGGACAGCAAGGAGATCAAATTAGCCAATATTTAAAAAATTAATTTAGACTATTCATTAGAATTTCAAAAACTGAAGCTGAAGCTTAAATACCTTTGCCATACAATGAAAAAAAAAACCCAGAACTCATTGGAAAAGATCCTGATGTAAGGAAAGGTTTAAGGCAAAAAGAAAAGGGGACAGAAGAGGATGAGGTGAGTTTGTAGTGTTATGGAAACAACGAACATCAACTTGGACAGACTTTGAGAGATAGTGGAGGACAGAATGGACGAGTGTACTATATATATAGTCCATGGGGTCATGCAGAGTTGAATAAGGCTGAACAACCAAAGAGCAACAATGAATTATGTACTTCCTGTCAAAGAAATAATTATTATTTCTAACTCTTTTCCTCTTCTGTGGTCAAGTGAAGGGGCTCCATCTCTGAATCAGGATTGGCTCAGAGTGTTGGCTCTGGTTCCAACACTATTTGTCTTAGAAATTTGGAATTGATTTAGCTTTTCTCTACTTATTTTTCCTCATGATTTTTGGCTAGTAACTTTTTAATCTCTTATTCTTCTAATTCTAGTGATTCAGAATCACCTCCTCTCTTGAGGAAAACCCCTTACCCATGATAACCAGCCAACTCTCCCCCACTTTCTCAACCCTTTTGAGCTTGGTTAGCCCCAGCTCTCCCTTCCTGTTGTTAACAGAGTCCTTTTCATCCTAAATCTCCTCTTCTCACATTCCTTCCCTCTTCCGGTGCTCTAAGATGTCTAGTTTCTTCCTGAAGCTATTCTTTCTCTTGGAACTTCTCAGGCATGAATACTTCTTTCTTACTCTGTAACACTGAGAGTCAGAAGGAGGGATAAGCTTATTCATATTTCCCATGATCACTTAGACTTTCTTTTTCTGTCCTTATGCTTTATTTATTTATTTTTATTTACAAAACATATGCATGGGTAATTTTTCAATATTGACCCTTGCAAAACTTTCTGTTCCAACTCTTCCCCTCCTTCTGCCCACCTCCTTCCCTAGATAGCAGGTAGTCAAATACATGTTAAATATGTTAAAGTATATGTTAAATCTAATATATGTATACATACTTATATAGTTATCTTGCTGCACAAGAAAAATTAGATCTAGAAAGAAAGTAAAAAAAAACTCAGAAGGAAAACAAAAATGCAAGCAAACAATAACAGAATGGAAATGCTATGTTGTGGTCCACACTCATTTCCCATAGTTTTCTCTCTGGGTGTAGCTGATTCTTTTCATTACTGAACAACTGGACCTGGTTTTAATCATCTCATTGTTGAAGAGGGTCACATCCATCAGAGTTGATCATTGTATAATCTTGTTGTTGCCATGTATAATGATCTCCTGGTTCTGCTCATTTCACTTGGCATCAATTCATGTAAATCTCTCCAAGCCTCTCTGTATTCATCCTGCTAGTCATTTCTTACAGAACAATAATATTCCATAACATTCATATACCACAATTTATTTAGCTATTCTCCAATTGATGACCATCCATTCAATTTCCAGTTTCTAGCCACTACAAAAAGGGCTTCCACAAACGTTTTTGCACATGTGGGTCCCTTTCCCTTCTTTAAGACCTCTTTGGGATATGAGCTCAGTAGTAACACTGCTGGATCAAAGGGTATGCACAGTTTGATAACTTTTTGAGCATAGTTCCAAATTGTTCTCCAGAATGGTTGGATTCATTCACAGTTTTACCAATAATGTATCAGTGTCCCAGTTTTTCCACATCCCCTCAAAAATTCACCATTATCTTTTCTTGTCATCTTAGCCAATCAGAGAGGTGTATGGTGGTATCTCAGAGTTGTCTTAATTAATTTGCATTTCTCTAATCAATAATGATTTGGAGCACCTTTTCATGACTAGAAATAGTTTCAATTTTTTCATTTGAAAATTGTCTGTTCATAATCTTTTATCCATTTATCAGTTGGAGAATGGCTTGATTTCTTATAAATTTGAGTCAATTCTCCATATATTTTGGAAATGAGGCCTTTATCAGAACCTTTGACTGTAAAAATATTTTCCCAGTTTATTATTTCCCTTCTAATCTTGTCTGCATTAGTTTTGTTTGTACAAAACCTTTTTAACTTAATATAATAAAAATTTTCTATTTTATGATTAGTAATGATCTCTAGTTCTTCTTTGGTCACAAATTCCTTTCTCCTTCACAGGTCTGAGAAGTAAACTATTCTATGTTCTTCTAATTTATCTATAATCTCATTTTTTGTGTCTAAATCATTTTGACCTTATCTTGTTGTACGGTGTTAAGTGTGGGTCAATGCCTAGTACTGCCATATTAGTTTCCAATTTTCCCAGCAGTTTTGTGAATTCTTATCCCAAAAGTTGGGGACTTTGGGTTTGTCAAACACTAGATTGCTATAGTTATTGACTATTTTGTCCTATGAACCTAACCTAGTCCACTGATCAACTAGTCTATTTCTTAGCCAGTACCAAATGATTTTGATGACTGCTGCTTTATAATATAGTTTTAAATATGGTATAGCTAGGCCACCTTCATTTGATTTTTTTTTTTTTCATTAGTTCCCTTGAAATTCTTGACCTTTTGTTCTTCCAGATGAATTTTGTTTTGTTATTTTTTCTAGGTCAATAAAATAGTTTCTTGGGAGTTTGGTATAGTGCTAAATAAATAGATTAGTGTAGTAGTATTTTTAGTCTAGGTAGTTTAGGTAGTATTGTCATATTTATTATATTCGCTTGACCTATTCAAGAGCACTTTGATATTTTCCCAATTGTCTAGATCTGACTTTATTTGTGTGGATAGCATTTTGTAGTTTTGCTTATATAGTTTCTGACTTTCTCCCTGGCAGATAGATTCCCAAATATTTTATACTATTAACAGTTATTTTAAATGGAATTTCTCTTTGTATCTCTTGCTGTTGGATTTTGTCAGTGATGTCTAAAAATGCTTGATGATTTATGTGGATTTATTTTGTATTCTGCAACTTTGCTAAAGTTGTGGATTATTTCTAATAGCTTTTTAGAATATTCTCTAGGGTTCTCTAAGTATAATATCATATCACCTGCAAAGAGTGATAATTTGGTTTCCTCATTATCTACTCTAATTCCTTTAATCTCTTTTTCACCTCTTATTGCCAAAGCTAGCATTTCTAATACAATATTGAAAGTAATGGCGATAGTGGGCAACATTGTTCCACTCCCGATCTTGTTGGGAATGGTTGCAGTTTATCCCCATTACATATGATGGTTAATGCTGGTTTTAAATAGATGCTACTGATTATTTTAAGGAAAAGTCCATTTATTGCTATATTCTCTAGTGTTTTTAATAGAAATGGGTGTTGGATTTTATTAAATGTTTTTTCTTCATCTATTGAGATGATTATATGGTTTTTGCAAATCTGATTATTGATATAGTCAATTATGCTAAAAGTTTTCCTAATATTGAACCTGTCCTCCGTTCCTGGTATAAATCCTACTTGGTTATGGTGTATTACCCTGGGAATGATTTCCTGTAATCTCTTTGCTAATATTTTATTTAAGATTTTTGCATCAATATTCATTAGGGAGATTGGTCAATAATTTTCTTTCTCTATTTTTGTCCTACCTGGTTTAGGTATCAGTACCATGTCTGTGTCATAAAAGGAATTTGGTAGGACTCCTTCATTCTTTATTTTTTCAAATAGTTTATATAGTATTGGGGTTAATTGTTCTTTAAATGTTTGGTAGAATTCACATGTAAATCCACCTGGTCCTATTTCTTTTTCTAAAATGGGACTATTTAAGCAATTTACTTCCTTTGCTTTTCAGAATATCAGATTCCAGGTCCTTTGATCCTTTAATGTGGAAGCTGCTTGATCCTGAGTAATCCTTATCATGGCTCCTTGGTATTTGAATTTTTTTTTTTTTCTGGCTGCTTGTAATATTTTTTCCTTGGTCTAATGGTTCTGAAATTTAGCCACAATATTCCTTGGAGTTTCAATTTTGGGGTCTCTTTCAGGAAGTGTTCAGTGAATTTTTTCAATGGCTATTTTACCTTCTGATTCTCTGACATCTGGGCAGTTTTCTTTTCTTTTCTTTTCTTTTTATTATAGCTTTTTATTTACAAGATATATGCTTGGGTAATTTTTCAGCATTGACAATTGCAAAATCTTTTGTTCCAACTTTTCCCCTCCTTCTCCCCACCCCTTCCTCCAGATGGCAGGTTGACCAATACATGTTAAATATGATGAAGTATAAGTTAAAGTTTATAAGTAATAAGTTGTATTTAACTTATACAATATATGTATACATGTCTAAACAGTTATTTTGCTGTACAAAAAGAATTGGACTTTGAAATAGTATACAATTAGCCTGTGAAGGAAATCAAAAATGCAGGCGGACAAAAATAGAGGGATTGGGAATTCTATGTAGTGGTTCATAGTCATCTCCCAGAGTTCTTTCACTGGGTGTAGTTAGTTCAGTTCATTACTGCTCTATTGGTACTGATTTGGTTCATCTCATTGTTGAAGAGGGCCATGTCCATCAGAATTGATCATCATATAGTATTATTGTTGAAGTATATAATGATCTTCTGGTCCTGCTCATTTCCTTTAGCATCAGTTCATGTAAGTCTCTCCAGGCCTTTCTGAAATCATCCTGCTGGTCATTTCTTATAGAACAATAATATTCCATAATATTTATTTATTCAGCCATTTATTCAGCCATTCTCCAATTGATGGGCATCCACTTAGTTTCCAGTTTCTGGCCACTACAAAGAGGGCTGTCACAATCATTCTTGCACATACAGGTCCCTTTCCCTTCTTTAAAATCTCTTAAGTTCAGTAGTAACACTGCTGGATCAAAGGATATGCACATTTTGATAACTTTTTGAGCATAGTTCCAAATTGCTCTCCAGAATTGCTGGATGTATTCACAATTCTACCAACAATGTATCAGTGTCCCAGTTTTCCCACATCCCCTCCAACATTCCACATTATCTTTCCTTGTCATTCTAGCCAATCTGACAGGTGTGTAGTGGTATCTCAGAGTTGCCTTAATTTGCATTTCTCTGATTAATAATGACTTGAAGCATCTTTTCATATGGCTAGAAATAGTTTCATTTCTTCATCTGAGAATTGTCTGTTCATATCCTTTGACCATTTATCAGTTGGAGAATGGCTTGATTTCTTATAAATTACAGTCAGTTCTCTATATATTTTGGAAATGAGGTCTTTATTAGAACCTTTGACTGTAAAAATGTTTTCCCAGTTTATTGCTTCCCTTCTAATCTTGTCTGCATTAGTTTTGTTTGTACAAAACCTTTTCAATTTGATATAATCAAATTTTCTATTTTGTGTTCAATAATAATCTCTAGTTCTTCTTTCGTCATAAATTCCTTCCTCTTCCACAGGTCCAAGAGGTAAACTATCTTCTTCTTTTTTCTAATTATTCTAATTTATTTATGTTATTTTAATGTTCTTCTAATTTATTTATAATCTCATTCTTTATGCCTAGGTCATGAACCCATTTTGATCTTATATTGATGTATGGTGTTAAGTGGGGGTCAATGCCCAGTTTCTGGGCAGTTTTCTTTGATGATTTCCTGAAAAATAGCTCTCCTACTACCTTCACACTAATTACAAAATTCAGCCTCTGAAGTAGTGCTGGACTGGTAGAATCCACGAATATTGGGAGTGCAGCAAATTACCAGCAGATGATAATTTCAAAAATCACCAGAAAAGGTCTGTTTTGGTCAGGCATGGGAGGAGGCCAGACACAGACAGGGAGGCAAAGCACAGAGGCCAGCTTATGCTGATTTATCAGAAAATCATGATTTTCATGGAGTCTAATAATCCTTGGATTATCTCTCTTAGATCTATTCTCCAGGTCTGTTGTTTTCCCAAGTAGGTATTTAACATTTTTTCTATTTTTTTCATTTTTTTGGTTTTGCTTGACTGATTCTTGATATCTCATCAAGTTATTCATTTCCATTTGTTCAGTTCTGATTTTTAATGAATTATTTTCTCCATTTACTTTTTTTTTTACTTCTTTTTGTACTTTTCCAGTTGAGTTTTTAAATGAGTTGTTTGTTTCTATTGAATTTTTTTTCATTCAAAAAATTTTTTTTAAGGAATTATTTTCTTTTTCCAATTTACAAATTCTGTTTTCCTAGGAGTTCTTTATCTTTTTCAATTCACATAATCTGTTTTTCAGGGAATTGTTTTCTTTTTCCAATCTATCTTTTAATGAGTTATATGCCTTCATCCTCTTATTTTCTTTTTTCTTTTCACAAATTCTTTTTTTTAAGGAATTATTTTCTTTTTCTGTTTCACATATTCTGCTTTTCTGGGAGTTTTTTTCTTTTTCCATTTTATCAAATCTATCTTTTAATGAGTTATATGCAAAGTTTTCCTTTCCTTTCCTCATTTTTCTTCTAGCTATCTTTCAACATCCTTTTTAATTCCTTCCAGGAGAGCCTTGTGTGGTGGGGATCAGATTATATCACCCTGTGGGGCTTCATCTGGAGAGTCTGCTTTTAGCCTCCTCATGGTTTGAAATTTGTTCTTCTCTTTCACTATAGAAGCTGTCACTTTGCCTTTTTGCTCATTAAAAAAAAGAAAGTTGGGATCTATTTTTTTAGGGCAATGATGTTCCAAGCTTCCTCTGCAGATACCTGGAAGCAGCAACATCTGTGCTGGGATTGCACTGAGTCATTCCTGCTGCTGGGTGGTTGTGGCCAGATCCTGTGAGACTCTGGTGCTTTGGGGTACACTTTTTACCTTTTGTGTTTGTGCTGGATGTTTTATAACTTCTCTGCTGACCCACTGGCTTGCAACCAGGGCAGGATAGCCAACACTGTGGTAGACTCTTCCCTGTAGATTCTCCGCTCTGTGGAGACTGCCCCTCCCCCTCCCCCTCCCCATCTGCTCAGCGTGGGCTGGCCTCCATGCTCTGCCTCCCTGCCTGGGCCTGGCCTCCTCCCATCCCTATACCCGATCAAAACAGACCCTTTCTGGTAATTTTTGAAATTATCTTCTGTGGGTAATTTGTTGCACTCCCAATATTTGTGGATTCTGCTACTCCAGCACTATTTCAGAGGCTGAATTTTGTAATTAGTGTGAAGGTAGTAGGAGAGTTCAGAAAGAACAGTGTGTCCTCTCCACCATCTTGGCTCCATCCCTGCCCTGTTCTTATCCTCTAGAAACCACCACTTTTTCAAAATTCCTGTAATCCTGGCCAGATTCTTGTTGCCATCATTCTCTGTGGAACCCTTGCTACTTTCTCTCTTTTCAAATAGTTTCTGCTTTGATTCACTATTCTTCTCCATCCTAATTCCCATCACCTTGGATCCCTGTCTTTCTGATTCCTCATCTTCCTCAGTTCCCAAATTATCCATTTATACTCTCCTGAATAGGAAAGCACATATATTAAGTTTCTCTCCCCTTCTACTTGATTTTTCTCTCTGTACCAGAATTCCTAGTTAAGGCTCTAGAAGCAAAAGCTCCAAGATCCACTAAGTTTGGTCTTGTTGGGAATAGGAGAGGTTATTTGATCAGACTCCTCAGTGCTATTCAGGTTCAGTCCTTCAAGTTCCAGCCAAAATTATCTTTTATAAGAAGCCTTTCTTGATCTCTCTTAATTCTGTGCCTCTCTTCTGTTGATTATTTCTAGTTTAATCTGTATCTATCTACCTTGTTGGTACATAATTAGTTGTAAGTTAGCTCCAAATTTCTCTTCCTGTCTATCTCTCTGTATGTCTGACTCTGTCTATCTCTCTCTGTATCTCTTTCTCTTCTTTTCTCTGTCTCTCCTACCCTCCTTCTTTCCATTTTTTCCTACCTCCATCTCTCCCTTTCCCCCCTCTCTCTTTCCCTTTCTTCTTCTCCCTCTCTCTCCTTTTCTCCCTCCCTCTCTTTCTCCCTTTCTCCCTCCTCCTCCTCCTCTCTCTCCCTTTCTTCCTCCCTCTCTATTTCCCTCTCTCCCTCCCTCCCTGCATCTTCTTCTCCCTCCCTTTCTTCTCTCTCCCTCCCTCCCACTTTCTCCCTCCCTCTTACCCTCTCCTTCCCTTCTACCCTCTCCCTTCCTTCTCACTTTCTTTCCTTCCCTCCCTGTCCCTTTCCCCCTCTGCTTCCCTGTCTCTATCTCTAGCTCTCTGTCATTTTGGGCAGGTTGCTCTGGGCCTCCATTTCATCATATATAAAATAAGTGGGATGGGTTAGATAGGCTGGGGAGTTCCTTCCCACTCTAGGTCACATATACTACAAAATGATTATGAATTGCATGCAAAGCTCTTTATATCTTGCTGAAGGAATAAAATAAAATTCTTCCTCTCATTCTACCTGAACATTTTCCTTTTTCCATTTTAATGCTTCCTTCTTTGGATTCTCCATACATATTTCAATTGTCTGGCTCCTTTTTCTTGGCTGATTTCCTAACTGCTTTTCCCATCATTTTTGGCTTTTTTCTTTTATTTACCTACAGAATGTTGGTTCCATCCTTTCTTGGTTTCATCCATTCCTGTGAATATTACTTCTTCAGTGTATCACAATGACCATGATTATTCTTAATAGCATGAGATTGGGTCCATAAATATAGTTCAGGCTTCTAAAACTATCAGCAATGTTTCCAAAGAAGTGTGACTTTTTTGTAGCAAAAGTATATATGTATTTTTCAAACAGGCTTTTATAAATAATATTTTTGGCATAGGTCAGTGTGTTCTTTGATGACTGACTCACAGAATTTGAATGTAGTGATCTAATTCTTTAGGGAATCAGTGACAACTCTTTTTAGTTCACATATGCATGTGATTCTTGTGTGTCTCAATGCTCTCTTCCTTCTGGCTTTACCTTGCTACTTCTGCCAGCAGAAACCTAAGCTGATGGACAGGATGGAAAGTATTCATAAAGCCTGCCAAAGATTTACAAGAAAGCATTTTGGAAACTCAGTCTTCTCAATCTGAAGAATTATTCATTCTCTGATACATACCTGGCATTTGGCTCTGTGCTCGAAATGTTGCTTTGAAGGAAATCCTTGCTATGTTTTGAGAAAAAATGTCAGTATTGATTCAATTACATATGGCTATAGGGAATAAGGAGGAATGATAATATAAAATTCTCAAAATCAACAAGTGCCTATTATTTGCAAGGCACTATGCCAGGGGCTGAGGAATCTAGCAGGAAAGGAGAATGGCAGCTTGCAGAGCTCCTTGAAACCTGTCTATTTCATCTTATCCACAGAGCCAAGTAAAGAGTAGAACCTTAACAAATATTTCTTACTTTGAATAAAGTTGATAATCTATATAATGAAGCTCAGTCAGGGGAATCTGAAGAATTTGCTGTGATATCCCTCATCAAACACATTTGTTGAGATCACAGAACTTGGTGAGGGCCATTGTTAGTACCTGATCAAATTTAGCAGTTTCTGAATTAAACTGATAAGATTTGGAGGTTTGGGTCATTTCTTGGAAGTTATTGATCAGATAGAACCTGATTGAGGATCAGCTATCCTTCTCAGTCATTAAGAATATAAAAGTGAGATAGTCTCACTATTTGATAACTTCTTAAAAAAAAAAATTCTTGTTGCCAAAAAAGCAAGAAAAATAAAGAAAAAAATTATACAGTTCAACTGCCACTTAGGCTTTATCAGTTCTCTGTTTGATATTTTTCATCATGAATACTTTGTAATTGTCAAGGATCATTATATAATCAGAGTAGCCAAGTCTTTCACACATGATTATCATTATAATACTGCTGTTACTATGTACATTGCTTTCCTGATTCTGCTTACTTTACTCTGTACTAATCCATATATGTCCTCAGCCATTTGTGAAGTCATGATTTTCTTAATTTCTTATAGTACAGTAATATTTCATCACAATCTTATAGTGTAACTTGTTCAGTCATTCCCCCAACTGATAGACATTCCCTCAGTTTCTTTGTCACTATAAAAAGAGCATCTATAGATATTTTTGTAGACATGAATCTTTTTTCCCCTATTTCATTGATCTCTTTGGGATTTTACAAACCTAGTAGTGATATTGCTGGATCAAGAAGTATTCTATACTTTGTGATCCCAACTTGTTCTCCAGAATGGTTGGATTAGATCACAACTCTACCAACAATGCATTAGTAGACTTGTTTTTTTACATCACCTCCAGCATTTGTCATTTTTCTTTTCTTTCATATTATCCAGTCTAATAGGTGTAAGATGGTACCAGAGTTGCTTTCATATGCATTTCTGTAATTATTAGTGATTTAGAATGTTTTTTTCTTATGACTAGATAGCTTTTATTTCTTCTGAAAACTACCTGTTCATATTCTTCAACCATTTAGCAGTTAAGGAATGGTCTTTATTTTTATAAATTTGATTACGTTCTCTACATTTTGAGGAATGGTTTATGAAAAAGTTACTATAAAATTTTTATCTTTTCTTACTTATCTTTATGAGTGTAATTTATTTCTCTTGTTTTAATGCTATTGTTATATTGTTAGAATTTGCAAAATTGTATCAAATGATAGTGCAGAGAATGGACATCCTCTATTTATTGGAAAAGGTTCTATGTATTCCTATTGCATAGGATGCATGTTTTTGATTTTAGATACATGCTTTTATAATGTTAAAAAGACCCTCTGTAGTTTGTAAACTTTTTTTTTTTTTTTTTAGCATAAATGATCATTATACTTTGTCAAAGTATAATAAGGGCCTTTTCTTCATCTAATGTATTTGGATGTTATTATTGTTTTTAATGTAATTATGTTGATTATTTTCACAATTTTGAATGATATTTACATTTCTGGTATAAATTCAATTTGGCCATGATGAATATTTTCTTAGCTAAATTGTTTTAGTTTGATATGATTTTATTTACCATTTAAAAATAAATTTCTACTAATGACATTGTTCTATAGTTACCCTTTTGTGCTTTATCCTTTCCTTCACATGAAACTGGAAATCTACCACATACAACTTGCTATTCCTTCTAAATATACAACAAAGTTATCATGTAAGTTCCTTTTTTCCCTTTTTTTTCCTCCCCTTGCATCCTAGAAATGGCTACCATTAGACACAAACAGGTGTATGTATATGTGTGTATGTGTATATATATATATATATATATATATATATATATATATATATATATATAAATGTAAAGTTATTGTATTGTTCTTTCTCTGGATATAGATATCAACTCTTCATATGTTTTTAATTTTTAATTTGTACATTTATAATAGTCGAAATGACTTGGTCACACAAAGTCATTTTAAAAACAATGTTGCTCTTACTATATACAGTGTTCTTTTGATTCTGCTCACTTAGTTCTTCATCATTTTGTGTAAGTCTTTCTCCGTGTCTTTCTAACATCACTGATCTTATCATTTCTTATAGCATAGTGCTTAATTCCATCACAACCATACACCACAATTTGTTTAGGCATTCCTCAGTTGATGGGGATCCCTGTAATGTTCAGTTCTTTGTCCCCCACAAAAAGATATTTTAAACATTGCATTCACATTCAAGGTTATAATTTACTATTTGTGAATTTCCCTCAATCTTATTTTTACTCACTATTTTCTTTCTCAACCTCTTTTTACCCTATCCCTATTACGTTATTTTCCCCCCAATTCTTCCTACTTCACCCATCCCTCAAAGAGTTCTCCTGTCCTTTCCTTCCACCCTAGGAAATCTTATTTCACACACCCCTCAAAAAGTCATCCCTCCTAATGATTTCTAGTATGCTACATAGACTCCCTCTATCTTATAAGTGCTGCTACCCTATTTGAGCTGAAATTTGAAGGGTGGCAATTAAATCCTCATGTATGGTTAATGAGATGGTGTATGCTGTGAGAATTACTCTGAACTCTTCTGAAGAGAAGCTCTGATGTTGCATGTTATTATTTTTAGGACTTTGTCTTTTCCCATATCCTCACTGTAACGTTATTGCCCAATAAGAGATATTGGTGTATTGCAAATTTTTTTAGTTTCTTTTTTTCTTTAATCTTATGGAAATAGAACCAGCTCTTAGAAAGAATGATGGCTTTGGAAAGATGGTGCTGTTCTGAGCAGCCTGAGGAATTGCTGAGACTAATTGGAAGCCTCTTTAAGAAATGCTCATATTGTTGACTCACTTCTTGTACTGTGCTTGGAACAGTAACTGTCTTTTCCAATTTTCCTTCCTAAATTGGGGAGCTGAGATCCCTTTCTCTGCCACTGTGTCATAGTGACAATTCAGACACTGTGCCCTGGGAAGAGCAATTATTAGACAGAACAAGATGTTCTGTCATCAAGACTAATGAGAGAGACCAAGTTGGCTGAGGCGGGGAAAGTCAGAAGATTAACCAAAGGAGAAAATGAAGAAGCTTGTTTTCTCCACATTCTGATATGAGACTGGGATTCTTTCTCAAATCTGGTCCCTGAGTTCTTCAGTTGTCCTTATTGTTTGTTGGCATGGCCAAGAGAAAGCAAAGTGTTATGATTTTCATAAATAGATAAGTAACATGTTACATGTTCCATTTAAAAAGTATGTGTATGTGCAGCTAGATGGTGCAGTGGATAGAGCACCAGCCCTGAACTCAGGAGGACCTGAGTTCAAATCCATCTTAGACTCTTATCACTTCGTAGCTGTGTGACCCTGGGCAAGTCACTTGACCCCAATTGCCTCAGCAAAAAAAAAAAAAGTGTGTGTGTGTGGGAGGGGATATATGTCAAAACACAGTTTATTGAGAGTTATTTCTAATATATATTTCAAACCTGCAACAATTATGTCTTTAAAAAAATCAAAATATTTGGATGTGGGACAAGTTAAAAATCTTAACCTGCCTTGCACTCCTGAATGGAAATATTCTGTAAGATACAACAATTTAAGGTGGGAGCTGTGTGTGTGTGTGTGTGTGTGTGTGTGTGTGTGTGTGTGTAAAAAATAGAGGAGCCCCCAGTGCTGAACACACTTGGCTATATCTTTGTTCTAGAAAACAGCCCATGCCTTTTGACAGCTGAAAACAATTTGAAGTTAAATTCAGAAAAGAAAATCAAATTAAGTATTTGAGAAAAGTTCAATAACATTGAGAATTTTCAGTTCTCACACTGTACATTTTTGAGTCATTATGTAGGGCCAGTGACCAAGTCATGAAATTGACCTATTTATCCTGAATTGTTAATAGTAAGGCAAGTAATATCATTCCTAGTGAACAGATGAAGAAATTGAGACTTTCTGAGACTTTATTCAATTCTATACAATATGTCAGTGGCACATTGCATTTAAAGACTTTTGTTTCCCATTTAATAACTCTAACCACTAGCCAGTATTGCCTCCCACAAAGTCTAGAATTTTGCTTTTGGCAAAGGAATACAAACATTTTCTCCTCTCTTTTGAACCATTCCAGATGTTTTAGTCATGCTTTGGAGATGTCAAAAATCCAGAGTCTTTATAAATAGTTCAGAAAACAATTGGAAAAATGAATTTTACTTGTTATTCAATATTTCGTCTTACTAATCTGAGCAAAGTTCTATTTTTTAATGGTATTTTATTTTTCCAAATTCATGTAAAGATAGTTTTCAACTTTCACTTTTGTAAAACTTTGTGTTCTAAAATTTTCTTTCTTCCTTCCTTACCTCCCAAAGACAGCAAGCAATCTGATCTATGTTAAATATGTATAATCCTTTTAAAATATGTTCATATTTGTCATATTGTGCAAGCAAAATCAGATCCAAAAGAAAAAAACCCATGAGCAAGAAAAAGACAAATGAACAAAAAAAGGTGGAAATAATATGCTTCCATCCACACTCAGTTTCCATAGTTCTCTCTCCATGGGAGTGGCATTTTCCAATCCAAGTCTATTGGAATTGTTTTGGATCACCACATTGTTGAGAAAAGCCAAGTCTATCACAGTTGATCATCACATAATCTTGCTGATACTGTGTATGATGTTCTCTTGGTTCTACTCACTTCACTCAGCATCAGTTCATGTAAGTCTTTCCAGGCTTTTCTGAAATCATCCTACTGATCATTACTTATGGAACAATAATATTCAATTACCTTTGTGAGAAATGCTGAAAAGTTGGGTTTCCACAAGTGTTGCAAGCTTTGAGGTAGTATGGGATTGGGACAGTGGGTACCACTGACCAAGAGGTTTTCAGAAGGTGAGAGGTTAAGGAAAATTAGGATTCGCAGAACATTTAAATGATCAATAGAACCCTTGAGCAAATAAAAAATTGGGGATGGGGGGCTAGTAAGGCACAGGTGGATTCAACCAATCAGAAAAACTCTTGTGGTTTTGAGAAAACCACAAATTAAGATAATAGCCCACCCAGGCCAAACTAGTTGGGCCTGACCTAACTTGACCAAATCACTACTCCCTTAATAGGCTAATTGAATATTAAACAACACACCCCAGAAAAGGAGTTTTCGACCATTTTTGAACATGGGATATATGATGGGGGGCGCTGTTTTATACATATTAAGGGGAAACAAGTAGTGGGTGTATCAGAAATACTCTAACCTAGAAAAAACGGACCAATCTGTTCTCTGAAAGGAGCTGCCTCACACAAACAAGTATAAAGGTTCCCCCATTTCTGTACTCAGTGCTCCCTCTTCCCAAAGAGGAGTGGGGCCCACTTCCGGCCAGAATTGTTAAGACAATTCTTTATGATTCTTTTAAAATAAATTTTCCTTTATCCAATTTTCAGTCTCAAGAGTGTTATTTCTACCACCTTCATTTAGTATAACTTAGTCAGCTATTCCCCCTGTGATGGGCATCCTCATTTTCCTGTTCAAAAAGGGCTTGAGCAAAGTTCTTTTAGCTAATTCTCCCATGAAGGATAAACAGCCAATTTTTTTCTCATTTAGAATCAAACCCCAGATTTAGTCACCAGACTGAATACCTATTAGCTGTGAGATACTTGGATCATTATTAAATATTTTTAGGTTTCAGTTTCTTCATCTGTAAGATGAAAGGAGTAGTAAAATTTATAAAGCTTACATCAAAGGCTTATGAGAAAAGCATTTTGTAAACTTCAAGTATGAACTGTGGTTATTTTGATGCTTTGTAAGCAGGTTCATATTCAAACTAGCTTGAAGACGACTATTAAATTTTCATTTGGATTATTTATACCTTAGAAATCAATAAATGTTACAAATCATTGCTTGATTTGTTGTTTTGTTGATTTTCTAAATGTAAAAAAGTGGTAGAGAAAGTGTTAATAATTTAGATTAAATTTAAAAGCCTGAGCTACTTTTTGGAGAGCTGGTTGTTAAACATTTACTTGTATTCTTGGATACTTGTGCATACTTGCACAATTTGCACTTACTTGGAAATAAGGTCTAGAAGTAGGCAAACTTTAAAACTTGAATGAATTAGATTGTAGAGGCAGCTTATTTAATTTATTTTCAAATGCATTAAGTATTTATTTGTCAAATGATAGGTCTGGTGTCAGCCTGAGGGGTCATTGGAAACACTGAGTAAAATAGATCTTTGTTTTTTTCTTTTTTGGTAAAAGATGGGCATTGTTCTTAGACCCCAAGGTCTTCTAGGAAACACCTGGCAAAATCACTGTAGAAATCTTGTCTCAAAACTGAATAGGAGCCCCCCATTCAGAAATAAATCATTTACCATTCTGTGTTCACTAATTGCCCTCTGGGCAAGGAATTCCTTAAATTAGGGAAAACTAGAATGATTGACTCAGGCCTCTGCTCCAGTCTTGCCCACACTGTAGTGTCTAGAATGATAAAGTAACTGAAGACTGGTAAAAGAAAGATTAGAATTAGCTTACCCAGCTGGGTGAAAGAGGAGGGGCTTCCACTTAGATGATTACTGCTAAAGTACATGAATTTCACATTGGGTGGCAAAGAGCCAAGAGTGGAATCCAGGCATTTTAACACTTCCTTTATTCCTACCTTCACTTCTGGTTCTGTTTGTGGAGCTATGGGATTTACTGCTGGACTTTGGAGAAAATCAGTAGGATGTAAGTTCCCTGAGAACAGGGACTGTTTTGTGCCTTTGTATCTTCAGAAACATGATATAGGGGATCGAAAGCTGGTATGGGCAGCAGGAAAGTGTAGATTCCAACCCAGCCTTCTGATACATTCTAGCTGCTGAGACAGACGTTGGACAAATAACTTAACTTCCAAGTTCCCACGCAACTTTTCTAAGACTTTAGAAGTTGCAGAGTAGCTGGTAGTGGGAGTTTCCCTATTAGGAAAATAGTAAACATTTCATCTAGTGTTTTTCTGCCACTTAATGTTGTTTCATTTGCAAAGTTGAAACAATTGTGGTATTCATGGAGCACTGGCACTTTTGGTGGGAACGTTTGCTATGCTTTGTCAGAGGGACTTAACCACTTCTAGTATCCCCCTGTCACTCAACTCATCTGCAGCTCCAAGAAGCTATAACATATGGAGCAGTCATATCCTGGTAAACTGTCTCTGCAGATGGGCTAAACTAAGTTGAGGATAACCAATGGATTATCTGCCCTAACCATGTAAGGATATCCCCCAGTGGAATGGGGAGATGAGAACAATTTGTTCTAAAGGCCAGGGTCATCCACTGCAATTTGCCAGTCATCATGACTATTGTCTTGCCATTGGATTTTGATTATTCTGGAAGAGAGAATGAGACTAATGACTGTGGGATTGCTTCACTTAAATCCAATTTATGTGCATTCATCACTTGTGACATCATTGGTCTTTGGGAAAAAAAAAGGGATAAAAAATGGTTCACTGTGTAACACTTTTTGCTAGTCTTCTGTTTTTTCAAACCCTTCATATTTATAACAATTGAAATCAGGCAGGTTTGCTCCACCCTCCAAAAATAACAAACAGAAACCCTTTAGTATAGAATCTTGTACATTTTTTTTGGACATTAAGTAGATACCTAATGTTTATTAAACTAGATTGGAATCAGGCTGGGTAGCTGATTTTTTTCCTCTTTAGTTTCATACATGTGCTGCAATCAAAGCTTTTTTCTATTCCGAGAGGAAGGAATGGAAGTGGATAGAGAAAAGTGAGGGAGAGAGAAGGAAAGGAAATGGGAAGGAAAAAACCACAAACAGAGACAGAGAAGCATTACTCATTGATTAGAGTTTGAAGTTGAACTTTAGGCATCAATTAAATCATGCTCATTTATAAATAGCCTGAAACCTGAAAGTCAAGAGTCTGATTTTCTGCCTAATTCTCTTATGGGTAGTAACCAAGGCAGCAGCTCTCTGGGTGTGGGCTAGAGTTCTCTCCATGGAGGAAGGGACATGTCATGTGGGAGAGGTAGAGGCAGCTTTTGGAGGCAGCTTTTGTCAACCAGATTTTGCCACTCAGAATTCTTAACATAGAAAGATGAAAAGATATCTTTTCTAAAATAGAAAGGCAACAACAATGATAAAGAATGCTCTACATAGAGATATTAAAGAAACTGGCTTAGGCTTCATGTGTATTATTGAATGAATAATTCTGAGGTGTTGATAATGTTATTCATTATATAGGCAAATTCCTAGACTGGGATTGACTGCTGCTACCCAGATGTGTGTGCTAGAGGCAGGAGGGCTGAGTTGTACTAGCCAGTAAAGAAATCATCCAGAATGGGAAGCATCTAAGAGTTGGAAATAAGGTTCTTTGATTAGAAACAGTAAAACACCAATTACCACCAGTTTCTATAGATGCAATCTGCCAAAAAAAAAAAAAAAAAAAAAAAAAAAAAAAAGCCTGTTCTGTTTAGGCAACCGTGAAATGCCTACCATTATAAAGCTGACTTAAAGCTGTCGAGGCTGCTTCCGATTTTGTATAACTGTAGCAGGTAAATAAATAGTGATCATTTTGCTCAGTATAGTCAGGAGGCAGTGCCTGAGTTTTTAATTTTAGTTTTATTTCATTTTTGTTTATATTATTTTTATTTATTTTATTTTAGTTCACCATATGGAGCTCTTTTTTAGGAAGTCTTGATGTGTTTTGCCTCCCACAGTCATAATGAGAAAAGTTCTGACAATAGAATTGAATCAGGAACCCAGATGTACCAAGCTAACAGCTGACAGTACTTCCAGATGTTCGGGATTCTAGGTGAAACTCTAGATGAAGCAACATTAAAGTAATTGATAAAAAGAAAGGTCCCATCTACACTAAAATATTTATAGCAGCACTTTATTTTGATGGTAACAAAGAACTGGAAATAGAGCAAATACCTATTAATTAGAAAATGGTTAATATGTTGGGGTATATGAATGTAATATAATATTGTTTTGCAAGAAATACTGATTTTGATGACTACAGAGAAGTAAGAAAAACTTAAAGCGGGACACAGTGAAGTAAAGAGAGCCAAGAAAACACATATGTGTATATGTGTGTATATATATGTACACATGCAATACTCATATATATATATATATACACACATAAACACAGAAAGACATATACATACCTAGAAGATTGTTATAATGTAGACAAAAAGAATAACTATCACCAAACAATTGGAAGTGAATGCTACAAAGTTAGAGAAGATTGCCTTCTGAGAACACATAGGAGGAGACATTTCCTCTTGTTCCTTTGTCAAGGTAGGAAATCCACAGGTGTAAGATATTGCATATATTTTCAGATTTTTTTCAGTGTATTGATTGTATTTGCTAATTATTTTCCTCTTCATCTTTTTAAAATAAATTTTTTGTTATATAGAGTGACTCTTTGGAAAAGGGAAAAGAGAAGCAATATAGAAGAAAATCTAAGCTATGTAAAAACAAAAACTATCAACATTTTATTTTAAAAGAAAAGAAGTCACCTTGAAAAGACCTTGTACTTCACCAGGAAACTTGTTCTAGAAATACAAGGTGGTATAGTTGGAGTAGGGAGGAGAGAGAAAAAAGGGGGGAAGGAGAAATAAAGAGAAAGAATTAGAGAGGGATAAGGTAAGAGAGGGAGAAGGCCTGACATTTATAAACTTGGATAAATCATGAGCTCATAGAATTAGAATAGGAAGGAACTTTATAGACCATTGGGGTTAATTAGCTTCATTGAAGCTCAGTTTTACAATCTGACGTTCACTTCTTTGACAAACATTTATTAAACATTCATTATATTTCACGCATCATGTGAGAATCATTGTAGTGTATCTTAGTGGAAAAAGGGCCAGATTAGAGTCAAGAAGATGTAGATTCAAGTCTCACCTCTGGTATATATTGACTATATGGACTTGGGCAAGTTTTAATTTCTCAATGTCCCGGGAAGTTCTCCAGGACTATGAGGTTTGTAATGCACATTGGTAGAATTCCCTACACCCTTGAAATTAAAATTTTACTTCCCTCTCCCAATAAAGCACCAGCCCTCAAAGTCTATATCCTCAAGGAGCCTAACATTCCATTTAGGAAAATATTTACACAGGAAATTAAATATAAACTTAATGTACAAAACAATTTCTGGGATGAAGACTCTAGTAATGTCCTAGAGGAGGTTACATTCAAACTTAGCTTTGAAAGAAGCAGAGGTAGGAGAGGGGAAAGCAGTACTTGGGGACATTGGGGACTAGTTGTACAAAGATACAGAGGGAAGACATAGAATGGAATATACAAGGAATGACAAGCAGGCCAGTTTGGGTGGGTGAAGGAGAGTGATATGCACTAAACCTAGAAAAATTGGCAGGCGTTAAGTTGTTAGGGCTCTGAAAACTTAATTGAAAATTTAACTATTCCTTCTCCTGAAAATCCCAGCTGAGTTGCTCCTTATTTTTATAATTATTAATTTTTTAGGTTATACATATACATTCATTTTTTACACATTTCCATATGAGTCATGTTGGGAGAAAAAATAGAACAAAAGAGAAAAACTATGAGAGGAAATAAGAAGGAAAAAAAAGGTGAAAATAGTGTACATTGATCCATATTCAGTCTCCATAGATCTCTTTCTAAAGGCTGCAGATGACATCCAAAGTTTTCCATTCAAAGTTTATTGGAATTTTCTTGAATCACTGAATTACTGAGAAAAACTAAGTCCATCATAGTTGATCATGAGCAACTTAGTTTTTCTCAGTAATTCAGTCTTGTTGTTATGTACAATGTTTTCCTGGTGCTGCTTGCTTCATTCAGCATCATTTCATGTAAATCTTTCTAAAAATTTCCAAAATCCCAGCTGAGCTTCTTAAGTTCAAAAGTGACAGGATCAAAGATGTGTTATGGGACTATCCATTTGGCATCTGTGCAGAGGATGGAGAAGAGAGGACATGAGGCTCAGTGAGGAGGCCATGGCAACAGTCCTGTAGATGATGTGAGAGGCTGGCCTAGAGTGGTGACTGTGTGATGGACAGGTACAATCCCGATTATGGAAATAACAAGACATGACAACTGAATGTGAAGGACGAGAGAAAGAGGGGAGAGATCAGAATGATACTGAGGTTGTGAACCTGGATTCTAGCACCCTCAAAATATAGGACAGTTAAGGAGAGAAAAAGGGTTTAAGGAGAAAACAGAATAAATTCTGTTTTGATTATGTTACATTTGAAATGCCTTTGGGACATTCAGTTGGAGATATCTAGAAACCCATGTATAGGTCTGTAGTGCTAGAGCTGGAAAAGGCTGCAGAGATCTTGTTCAATCTGCTTATTTTGCAGATGAGGAAACTGAGGTCCTGGAAGATTAAGTCCCCTACACAAAGTCACACACGAATTAAAGGAGGAATTTGAGTATAGCCCCCTGCTCCAGAGCCAGTGTTCTCTGCCTTACTACAATTGTTGCAGACTGGAGTTTAGAAGAGAAACAAGCATACTATATAGAGGTTGGCTCTAATCCAATCTCTACTACATTTGCAAGCAGTAGAGAATAGGATGATAGGTAGGAGAGATTAAAAATCTCTGATAAAAAGAGGTGGATCATTGAAGGGCACAAGCTTTAGAAGGAAATAGGATGGAAGGGAATTGAGTGAAAAAAGGGAGGTTTTGGAATTGGCAAAGAGGACTGCTTCATTCTTTAAGATTAGGGAAAATGAGAAAAGAATTGTACATAATGGTATGATTTGAGATGGAGAATTGGGAAAAAGAAGGGCAGGATAGATAGACTAATTTTTTTGGGGTGGTTGTGAAGTATTTTACAAGGCTTTTTGCTGGTAGAGAGAAGTCAGGAGGTACTACTACATGTAATTTGAGGAAAGTAGAGGTTTGAAACAGGTATTAAAGGGAGTGGGACTGAGAGTCAATCAAAGAAAAGTAAGAGAATAGGAATACAGCATTGAGGATCTAGCTGTGATTTCATAATAGAAGTCAATCATTGGCCAAGGCAGCACAGATTTGTAAAGAAGCAGAAAATGCTGAGTTAAGGTCATAGGAGGCAAGTCTGGAAAAGACATCAGAGCAAGAAGCAGGCCTACTCTTCTCCTGGGATCATTATAGCAGAGATTTTGAATAAAACATTTAATACTTGATAAAATAGTCAGAAATTCACTATTTTCTGTTATTGTAAAAATATGGAAGGAGTATGAGAAGAACAGTTCTAGCATCAATTTGTTACCCATAGAACTTGGTCAGATGGAAGGGGAGATTAGGCTGGGACAAGAACATGGTAGGTTGAAGTTGACATGAATGGGAATGAGTTAGAAGAGAGCAGGGAGAAATTTTTCAGGTAGGTAGACTGTAATTCTGAATCACAGGTATTTTAAATATAGGACAATATAGGACAAATATAGGAAATATAGGACAAAAGAGTGCCACATCCTGTAGTGTGCTTTCTAGAGCCCTCAAATTGGGGTGCCAAAACGTACTATGCTTTCTAAAGCCCCCATGCTGGGGTACCAAAATATACCATCTGGACGAGCTCTCTGGAGGATCTTGGGACCAGCCCAAGTCCTAGCTCTTAGTGGAAGAATGAAGAAGGCAGGAGACCCATGAGAATGGTCAAATATGGAGACTGTTTATTTCAAGTCCTCTCAGCTCCCAAATACCTTAGTATGATTACATCACTACAGCACACTGAACATGTGCCAACTATACAACCATTATTACATCACCACAGCACATTGCACAAGTGCTAACTATAATCACCCTGCTTTTGATATGTAAATGCCCTTCTTTACTGTACGTATCCCTTGCTTCAAGTAGAACACAGGTGGTCATGCCCTTCTTGACTTCTCAGGAAGGGGGAGAACACCAAAGGGAGGTGGGGAGCCAAACCAGACATTGTCAGCAGGTTCCCTCAGGGCTGAAGGGTCTTACACCTTACCTAGAGTTCCCCCAGTCTCTGTGGTCCTTTACAACATCTTGTGAACTAGTAGTTTTTGTTCTCCAAGGAAGAAGAGGTAGAGAGTCAAGGAGGGAGGAAAAAAGGGAGAAAAAGACAGACAGACAGACACACAGAGAAATGGATGAAGTGCAGATAATACTTCTAAGGTTATTGTAAGGTGAGCACTCTGGTAAATGAATATTGGTTGAGTTGAATTCAGTTGTAACATTTATAATATTTTACAAAGATGACATTATTATTACTTTATACCAATATGTATCATATGGTAGCTTCTGATGTCTCTTTTTTTGAATGGAAAATATCTTTCTATACTTCCACGGATCCATGTGTGGGAATTCCTTCCAATTTCAAACAATATTCCTCTTTTCACTCTGCATTAATCTTGGCCATGACTTTTTATAAGGCTTCAAGGCTTCTGTCGACTTTCTTATAGGTATTTTAATATTAATATTGTATTGACATGACATCTGTTATCCCTCATCCTTTCTGCATGAATGATCCACTTTCTTTTCCAGGGACATGTCCATATTGTACTTCTTGTGCACAAGACATCCTTGACAGCACCCAATTAGTACATAATATGTCTCTCTAGTGTCCTTTGGGTGACTTCCAATTTTGATTTTTTGGAGACTGTGGTGGTGTAAGATTCATCATTCAAAAAATACTATTGTTAAAAAAGATGTCAGGCTGCTTGCCATCTAGGGGAGGGGGTGGAGGGTGAGAGGGGAAAAATCGGAACAGAAGTAAGTGCAAGGGATAATGTTGTAAAAAAATTACCCTGGCATGGGTTCTATCAATAAAAAGTTATTATAATAAAAAAAGATCAATAAAGCATTTAAAAATAGAAAAAAAAAAGATGTCAGGAAACAACTTGGGATCATTGAAAGCATTGTAGTTTCTCCTTCACATTCTAGTCCCCTCTCTTCCTTCTGTTTAATCCTGGGGTCAGTTCACTATCCATTTTCAATAATTCTCAATGATTTGAGCATTACAATGGTTTGCCTATTTGACTTCATGAAACATAGTTTGTATGGTTAAATGAAATGTCAAACAAATATAGAATTCATAGAAATTTCAGATACAATCTAGTCCAACTGGGAAATCAAGAATCAAAGAATTTAAGTGACTTGCCCAAGATCCCACATTACTTAAGTAGAAGATACATACAGGTTCATTAACTCTATATCCAGTTCTCTTTGTTCTATACCACGTTATGTCTGTAAATCAAACTCATTAAGAGCAAGGACTACCATTTTTTCTCCTTTGTATTTCCAGTTTTACCACAGTATCTTTCACATAGTAGATCCTTATAACTTTGAATACATGAATACATAAGTAACCTAAGTTGATTCTTGATAACATGTTGTAGGTGCATATAGCTTTTATCTTCTCCTGCCTTTCTTTCTATGTCCATCTAACTTTCAAAAGCCTTTCTCTCATTCTTTGCTTTGGTCCTATTAAATACCCTTTTGGAGCATTCCTTTCAGGCTTTCCCTTTGTGGCAGTGCCCATGTTCCAAAATAGCCCCTTTTCTTCTCACCCAGACCATCAAAATATCTATTCATTAAGTGCTCACGTGATTTCAGTTAGATGCTAGAAAAAGATAACAGATTTATTTAGTGTAACAATTGCACCAATTAGAGTTAACTGACAATGGAGGAATCCACTATGTCGTGGTGATCTTTACATTGTTTAAATATTTATGATTATCTGTCACCTGTGTCATAGGAAGAATTTTTGCACTGAAAAGCACAGTGTAGATGCATTACATAACCTTTAAGATAACTTCCAAATATAGAATTTGAGTTAAATGCTCAATGCTAAATGCTGTTTAATATATACTCTCAGGATTGTTAATATTTTAAAGATTCAAATGAATTTATATCTAATGGTGTAATATCAGGCAATATGAGCAAATGAAGTAAAGAATTTCAGGAGGAGAGAAGTCTTATCCTGGGGTTGGTGGGTATATCTCCTCCAACAGCCTCAGAATTTGAAAATTAAAATTCAGACTTAATTATGTTTACAACTCTCAAGACCATTTTTCTTAAGTGATTCATAGAAACTGCTTCCAAGTCCCAATATTGTTTCACCTCTTAGCAGCATAATTTAACAATGCCATCTCCCCTAGGAATTGTTGGGAAAAGAAGTATTGACACGTTAGTCA
This sequence comes from Sarcophilus harrisii, assembly GCF_902635505.1. Lineage (NCBI taxonomy): Eukaryota > Metazoa > Chordata > Mammalia > Dasyuromorphia > Dasyuridae > Sarcophilus > Sarcophilus harrisii. Next base: position 346,548,295 of record NC_045426.1, read on the forward strand.
AGGGCTATGTGTGACCTGCTTGTTCTCCCCCAAGAAAGCTAAATGAGTCCCCCCTACTGAACAGATGGTTCCTCAGGAAATAGTCCTTAGAGAATGAAGAGAAATTGGTTGACATTAAAGTCAAAAATAGAATGGGAAGAACAGAGAAAGTAGTACAGAAAAGGAAGTATCATTCTTGTCAATCACTCTTTAGTTGAGTTCAAGGCCATAAGTTCAAAGGAACAGAGCTGTACCAGGGAATTGTTTCTAGAAAGTGAGTATGATCAGGGCAAGGAATCTGAGATTTTAACTGAGATTCAAGGAAGCCAGGAGACAGAAGTAAGGAGGGAGAATCTTTCAGGATTGGGGAGAAACTGTAAAAATGCCCACTATCAGGAGATGGGGAATCAGTCACATTGGATTGTAGACTATGTAAAGGAGACTATATAAGAAGACTGGAAGGATAGGATGGAGTCAGATTATGAAGGACTTTAAAAGTCAGAGGATGCTGAATGACACAAAGTTTGCTTAGGATATGTCCTATAATCTGTTTCTTCGTTATATTATAGGTCTTAGAATTAAAAAAAATGTGTCCTAAAGATTTAGTCCACCTCCCTCATTTTATAGAGAAAACCTAGGCTGAGAAAGATTAACTAACTTGCTCAGGGTTATAAAGATAGAAAGTGGCAGAGTTGGATTTGTGTTCAAGAGCTCTGATTACATGGGGGAAGCTATGTGATGTTGTGAATAGAAAACCAGACTAGTGTGGAAGACCTGAGTTTAAATCCAGGAAAAGAGTCTTCAGGACTCTTTTCTTAGACTTTAAATCCAGCTCTGGACAATAGCTTAATAGCTGGGCAAGTCATTTAGCCCACTGTACCTCAGTTTCCTTATCTGTAAATTGAGCTAGAGAAGGAAATGGCAAAGTACTCCTTTATCTCGTCCAAGAAAATTCCAGATAGTGTCACAAAGAGTGGACATAATGACTGAACAGCAACAATGTCTGATTACAGACCTAATGCTATCCTTGTTTTTTTTTTTTTTTTTTTTAAATCATGTTTCCCTCTCTGTCTTTTGTGAGAAGGATATCCTGGGATATTCTAGATTTGGCCAGAGGAGGGATTAACAGCTTATAATACAAGAGAGCATGAAGGCTAGTTTTCTTTTTCAAATCTTTTCCCCAGCCTTCTTTGAGTGTTCTTTCTCGTTCTTCCTTTCTCTCTCTCTCTCTCTCTCTCTCTCTCTCTCTCTCTCTCTCTCTCTCTCTGTCTCTGTCTCTGTCTCTCTCTCTCTCTCTCTCTCTCTCTCTGTCTCTGTCTCTGTCTCTGTCTCCATCCCTCTCTGTCTCTCTGAGAGAAAAGGAGAATGAGTATTTATATATGTTCTGATCTGTTATTTCATTGGGATAGGAAGATCTAGGAGAGGAAATTGCCTGTATTTCAACTAAAAGTCTTAGACATTTGTCTGGAGTTACTGAGACCTTAAATATTTGCCTAATTTTCAATATTATATGAATTGGTGGATCCCTGCTTGCTTTTAACTTCTAGTGGGAACACACCCATCATAGAAATTGTCTCATACATGACTTTAACATATAGTACCCACTGAACCAGAAAGCATCAAAAATATCCAGGTAGAAGGTCAGAAACATTATTGCTATCACTGTCATCATCATCATCATCATCACCACCACCATCACCAGCAGCAGCAACATTTATGTGACACTTTGAGGTTTACAAAACACTTTTCATATATTATGTCATAGATGCTATTTTTATTCCCATTTTATATGGGAAACTAAGGCTGGGAGAGAGATTGAATGTTTTGTATAGCTAGTAAATAACTGAATCAGAATTGATACTTGGTTTTTTCTGACCCATCCTCTCTTCTCCCAACTTCTTTTCCTCTCTCCTTGAAAGAATCATCATGTTTATAATTCCTGTCTCAGAGCCATTTTGGGAATATCTTTCTTCATTCCAGTACTCCCAGTGTGTCAGAAGAATATGGATCAAAATATTGTCACTCTCCACACCCACACTCAGGAGAGGTGGTTGATCTTAGACTGAGAAAAAAAAATCTTTTAGAAATCAATGTTCTCTTAGAGCACTAATTCAATCATTTACTATATCATTAATTTAATTTGTAAAAGTACTTTCCTTTGGGAAGGTCACTTGTCCTAGGAAGAAATGCAACTCCCTTCTGAATATACACAGACACACACACTGATGCACAGACTCATTTAAGAGTTGGCATGAATACAGTCGTAAGCAATGCTCTCAGTTTTGAAAGCTGACTGCAGCCCAACTGGCTGAAATCACTGGACTAAAACAATATGCTCTTGTGAGTGATTTGACTTTGTCAAGCTGCCTAGGCTGTTCCAACTAGATTGCCAAATAGAGCAGGTGTATTTCCCCAAGGTAAGTTAATGTTGTTCACTACTTATTCTTAAGAATTTTTTCATTTATCTTTTCTAAGTCACCATACATTGGTATTCTGTAGATGATCTCCCAGGGCATAAGGGTCCTAATGCAGAACAGCATGTTGGCACAGTAAGAAAAAACCCATTGAATTTAAAGACAAAGTTCTTATTTCTTATCTGTGTAATCACTGGAGATACCAAAAAAATCAGAAGACCTACTTGCAAGGTTCTCACAGTTTAATGGAGGAGATCACATGCAAACAATAGTGATGTAAAATGATATCACAAAGTTGATTTAATTTGTCTTTCTCTAATGAAAGGCTAAAGAGATAGAAGGGAAAAGTGAGAAATGTTGGAGGAGGTGTGGAAAAATTGGGACACATTTATTGTTGGTGGAATTGTGAACTGATCCACTCATTTTGGAGAACAATTTGGAATTATAATTAAAGGGTTATTAAACTGCCTATATCCTTTGGTTCCTGGTGTTTCATCTGTTTCCATAGATGATTGGGGAAAAGAGGAGAAGAACCTATATGTTTTAAAACATTTATAGCAGCTCTTTCAGTGGTAGCAAAGAACTTGAAATTGTTGGGATGTTCATCAATTGGAGAATGGCTAAGCAAGTTATAGTTTATGATTGTGATGGAAAACTATTGTGCTACAAGAAATGATGAGTTTGATGACCTTAGAAAAACATAGAAAGTCTTGCATTAAATAATGCAGAGCAAAATGAACAGAACCAAGAGAATATCATATACAGTAACAGCAATCTTGTTTTGAGAGCAACTTTGAGTGAATAAGTCATTTTGACTATTGTAAATACCCAAATTAACTACAAAGGTATATGAAAGAAGCTACTTTTTGCATCCAAAGAACAAACAAGTAGAAATATATATAGAATGATTTTACACACACACACACACACACACACACACACACACATACACTTATATCTAATGATAGTCATCTTAGAGGTGGAAGAAAAAAATTTACAGGATAACTATCATAAACTTAAAAGGAATAACAAGTTATACAAAATAGATATGCAATTTCATGTGCAATTATAATTTTTTGTTATACTAAACCACAGAAAGACGTGTTTTATTCCATATGTTCAAAATAAATAAAAAGTTTTAAAAATCATTAGGGAAAGGATGACAAAGAGAAACCAGGGATCAGAAGGAACAGCCAATACTGATGGTACTTGGCATTTATAAGTGACAGATTACCCAGTGAGTTGAAAGTGATTTCTAGAGCTGGAATTATCAGGTTTTAGAAGTTGAACTATAGTGTAATCATACCATAAATGTAGAGTGTATTACAAACTCTGAATATGAAGAAGTCAGTATTTGTTGGGGTTTAATGAGCATGGAACAAATTAAATAAAAAAATCAACATTAAGAACTCTCAGATTACAATAATATCTTTAAAATTTACAAAACATTCAATACTCATTTGAGATTCAATAACTCTGTGAGCAATTTCTCCAGTTGTTATTATACCCATTTTATAGATGCAAAAAACTAATGATCAGAGAGGTTAAGAGTCTCATCCTTGGTGATCCAACCATTGTCAGAGGAGATATTTGAACCAAGGGTTTGCTGACTGGTACTCTAATTGATACATCGTTATAACATGTAGGTGAGTTTGTACTCACTGAAGGGTTATTTATTACAATTATTCCTTGGTTCCTGAGCTAAATAAACATTAGATATTATCTAATCCAATCCTCTCTTTCATTTTATAGATGAGGAAATTGAGAGTCAGGGAGGTTAAACTCCTAGCTGGAGGTCACACAGATCATAGCAAAATTGGAACCCAAGAAATTTATTGTAATATATTTTGAATACGCTCATGTGTTCTGCTATGAACATGGTAATTTTTTCTTTTTCTATTTCATTTTTTCTATTTTCTATTTAAGTTTTAAGTGAAAAAGTAATAAACAAAAAAGAATTGGAGCTCAAACCAAAAGCCTTTTGAATTATATATATCCAGAGCTCTTGTCAATATATTCCATAGAAGGGCACCCAGAATAAAGGCATTCCTGGTAATCAAGGCCTGGTTTCATTACCATCTTTCCCAAAACTGAGAAGTGGAATGAAAATTTATCAGTTTCAAAATGTATATTTGCATGCTGGTTTTCATTTCCTACTTTCCATCTTTGGGGTCATAAGTTCAGAGCAGATGTTGTGACTTACTTTTGAGAAAATGACTCCATTGGATCCTCCCTCGGTCCACCAGGCAAGATTTTCTGTTTTCTGTTTTTCAGTAGAAATGCTAATAGTATTTTGATGGTTCTATCTGATTTAAATCTCATGGACACCTGCCATGATAAACATTACCCCCCAAATAGTTTCCTACTTTTTTTTTTAAATATTTTTTTATTCCTTTTTTTCTCTCTTTTTTTTTTTTTTAATATTTTTTCTTATTCCTTAATAGTGTGGAAAACTTCCCACACAAAATTCATCCATGTTCTTTTTTCTTTTAGATTGCAAATTAAACTGATAAACAAAGGCAAGCCTAACAGAGATTCTTTGGTGAATGGCCTGGGTAACTATGGTTTTCAATATTCCCTCCCTGATGTTCTGGACACAAAAATTAAGAACAAATAGTCATTAAAATTACCAAAAAGAGTTGTAGGAAACTATTTGAGGGGTAATGTTTATGAATAGAAACTGACAATAAGACAATTCAAACATGTCTACTTGGTCATTTGGTAAAAAGTAACTCGGCTCTTCCCAACTCAGGTTGAATTCCCTAGCCATTCATTTCTGTAAATATGACATTGGAGGAAGTATTTTTGATTCTCAGAGATCAGGAAAATAAAATCTTAGATCTGGAAATGACCTTTGTAGTATAAACTTTTCATTTGACCAATAAGGGAATTGAGGTCTACAACCATGAACTGATTTACCTAACGATTCGTTAGTAATAACAGAACCTAGATAGCATCCCCAATTTTCTGATTCCCATTCTAGAGTTCTTTCTATGACATCCTTCCTCTCTGTTCAAAGTCAGCAAAATGGTATTAATTTCCAAATCAGGATAGAAGAGAGCAAAGGAAAGGCAAGCATGACTTTTAGAAATAGAATATTTGGGTCTCTGAACAATTCGTTACTTTCCTTTTTACTTCCTACTCCTGGGAGAATTGAGCAGCAATGGCTCTATCCTTCTCTGATTACTGAGTGAAAATGGGAAAGGAGGGCTCACTGGTAGCCTAAGAGATGTAGGTAATGCCCTTTTGGGGAGTCAGATAGGTTGGATATAGGTAGAAGTTCTATGGACTAAGAGTTCTGAGCTTTTTTGTGTTTTGTGTTATGGGTTTATGCTAAACTCCCATGGCAGTTTAATAGAGCCCATGGACCCCTTCTCATAAAAATGTTTTAAATGTATAAAATAAAAGACATAATATTGTAGAGAAAACCAATTTAATTATCAAAATACTTTAATAATCATTCATGGATCCTAGATTAAGAACCTTGGATTTAGAGCTGTTAATAGATAAAACTGAACTCTATGGTTCTTCTTTTTTAAATTTAATTTAAAGTTTTTTTTTCTTCACTTAATAGTATTTTATTTCTTCTAATTACCTGTAAAGATAGTTTTCAACATTTACTTTGATAAGATTTTGATTTTCTTTTTTTTCTTACTCCCTCCTTCCTTCTCCTTCCTCCTCTCCAAAATGGGAAGCAAGCTGATATAGGTTATACATGTACAATCATATTTAACATATTTACACATTGTCATGTTGTGAAAGAAGAATCAAAACTAAAGGGAAAAACCTACATAATTCATCTTATAGACTCTCATATGAACTTTTCAGTGCTTTTCTCTTCTGTATTGGTTCTTAACTATCCACAATCCTCCATAAAAATGCTTCACCTTTGCATGGAGTCCCTTGTTGAAACTTACCTGTTCTGTGTTCCATAACTTAGGATCCTGCTTTCTAATAGCTAAAACTGATGGCAGTATAATAAACTGAGGTGCATATAATGACTAGGTTTGATTTATTTACATTTCCCCACCTAGACAAAATATTTATTTGAACAGAAGTCTTCAACACCTTAACCCAAAGGAATGCGTGTAATGTGGAAGTTTTAGATGCCATAAAGGGATGTATTTTTAGTTAAAGGGGCCTTTTAGTGTTATTTATGTTCCACCAGTTTGCAGCTGTGTACCCTGACCCTGCATAAGGCTGACCTTGCTTGGAGGGATTGTATGTTCTTTCTTACTGTTTTTTAAAGAGGGCTAAAGACCACTTGGAAATCACTGAATATTCATTTAAAGGTTCCACTCATGGCAGGGGGTTGCAACAGTTTTATTGTTTGGCCTATGATTCTCTCATGCAGAGGGAATTTTGCATTCCTCTCAGGGAAACAGCTGTACAAGAAAATTGTGAAGTATATATTGGAAAGAGAAGAACTGAACAAATGAATAAGGGAGTGACAGGAGTTTGTTATGAAGAAAGAACAGACAACATCATACAAAATGAAGAGCTTGGCTAGAAAATAATGGACCCGTTTTCCCTCTGGGAGAAGAAAGATAAGGTTGTTGTGAAGGCATATGAGGACATTTGCAGTTGCCTTTTGTATCCTAAAGCCAAAATAGGATTGAAATAGTGATAGATTCACTCCTCTCATCCTTAGTACACTGGAAAAAATGACTTTTTAATTAAATTCAATAAAGATATATTAAACAACTATTATGTATAGGCTATCATTAATATAGTTAGGAAAACCTTGGTTCAAGATGCTTCTCTGACTCATACTCAACAAATTATTTAACCACTCAGTGCTCTTCTTCAAATCTATAATTGGTAGACTAGTTGTTAATCTACCATGGTGGAGGAGGTTCTTTACTAGGTACAGATTCAGAGGTTTAGACAATAGGAAAATGGACACCACAGTGTTTTGGACACTAGAGATACAATGATAAAACAGAGTCTCTTATCCTAGATATTTTTACATTCTATGGGAGTGGTAGATATGAGTTCTATGAAGTTGCCTAGAAAACCAAGGAGGGAGAGAAGGGAGCAAAGGAGAGATTAAGACAAAATTCTCTGGAAATATTTGAGGAGAGAGTGCAGATGGGGCTATATGTGGAAGGGCTGAACCTAGAAGATAAAGATTTGAAAGCTATGGGGTGAGAGATATTTTAGTTATAGAGGACAGTCCTTATGGATGGACAAAAGTGAGAATTGGAATTCCAAGACCAGGGAACAGTTAGTAAGCACTCCAGTCAATTTGGAACTGAGATGATTTGAATGAAATAAGGCTTTAAAGATAGATTGCAGCTAGTGAAGGTACCATTTTTAAAATAATAGAATCTAATTTTAGAAGTAAGAAGTAATAAGTCTCAAGGCTGCACTATAGACTTCCTTTACCATGCCCCAGTTCTTCATCCTGAAAGTCTTACTTCGGTTCTGTACTTTACACATTGGAAGTATCCTCTGCCACTTTGACCTCTCTGTCAGATTGGATGATTCCTCTAAGAGCCTCCATTTGAAGAGGACCGCCGGTACACAGCTGCAAACTGGTGGAACATAAATAAGCCATATCTTATTCCTCTATGGGATAGACACTCTGGGCTATATCATTTCATTGTGCTAGCTTTGTTTGTCCCTGCCTTTCTCACCCAACTCCCCATCCTCCATTTTTCAACAGTCGATGCCTGATAGATAAAAAAGAACTTTATAAATACTTTTTATTGTTGACTCTGTCTTTTTTTAAAGACACAGGAAGCTTCTGATGTTTTTTGAGCACTTAGTAATGTGGTCAAACTTTTGCTTCTTTTTGTTGGGAGAAATCTGGACCTGTTTTTTCATTGGTATAGAGCAAACTAAATAGAAATGGCTCCCTACAGATAAATATTGACATAGAAAACCTCAAATTAACATCTATGTTGCATTTTTTATTTTATTTTATTTTTTATTATAGCTTTTTATTTAGAAGTTATATGCATGGGTAATTTTATAATATTGACAGTTGCCAGACCTTTTGTTCCAATTTTTCCCCTTCTTCCCCCCACCTCCTCCCCCAGATGGCAGGTTGATCAATACATGTTTAAATATTACAGTAATTAAGTACAGTTACAGTAAAAATTAAATACAAAATAAGTATACATGTCCAAACAGTTATTTTGCTGTTTGGACATGGACATGGACAAAGAGAATCGGACTCTGAAATAGTGTACAATTAGCCTGTGAAGGAAATAAAAAATGCACGTGGACAAAAATAGAGGGATTGGGAATTCTATGTAATGGTTCTTAGTCATCTCCCAGAGTTCTTTCACTGGGCATAGCTGGCTCAATTCATTCCTGCTCCATTGGAACTGGTTTAGTTCATTTCATTGCTGAAGATGGCCAGGTCTATCAGAATTGATCATCATATAGTATTGTTGTTGAAGTATATAATGATCTCTTGATCCTGCTCTTTATTTATTTTATTAACTATACCTAATTAAATTTTAATCTGGTTTAGCATTGCCAAGTAAAGGGATTTCCTCCTCTAATGTTGATTTGCATATCTTTAAGTGTGAAGTGTCTTATATGATTGCTTAGATTCACTGAGCTAGTAAGATTATTTTGGTAGTTTGTTTGAAGGATGAATTAGAGCAAGAAGGATCTGAAGATAGAGAGACAAGTGGTGATAATGCTGGTAGTAGTTGGTGATGAGTGAGAGAGCAAATCACAATTAGTTCAACTATCAGTTTTCTAATTTGTAAAATAGATACAATACCCATCACAATATATGGCTCCAAAGGTTGTTTCTTGGAAAGTATTTCCTCTAACCTTCTTTAATGTTGAATTTTCTGTAGCAATCGAGTAATTAGTTATTCTTAGATTTTTCCACATGATAACTTGATCTTTCCACACTATTTGGATTTAAAGAGGAGGGTTAATGGTAGGGAATAAAAAATGTAGGTAGGGAGAATAATAGATTACAGAACTCTGGGTAAAACACACATAGGACCTCAACAATAAGGGAGGCTAAGAAGATTATCTTTGTAGAGAGAAGCTACTGAGGAAAATCTGGGTTCTAGATTGTACTAGAGCTACTGCTCCTCTTGTAATTGATACAACCTACTCTTTCACCAAGCCCAGATAATATAGAAGTAAAATGATCAAAAATGCTTTATGTTATTCAAATGGACTCCTTAAATTTGCTTTTTTTTTTTTTTGTTTGTTTTTTTGCTTGGGGTCTTAAAATTTAGAATTGTAAAAGACTTTAGAGATCTTCTAAACTAAAACCTCATTTTACAGAGAAGAATGTTCCATCTACTCTCCTCCCTAGGAATTTCTTCCATCCTCCTATTTCTCCAATCAGAGGCATGGGAAAGAGACTGCTACAGGAGAGCTAGAGAAGTGACAGTGCTGATCTAATAATGGCTATTGGAAGAGTCAGTGACCTCTAAGCCCTTTTCAAGGTCTAAATCTTTTTAATTTAGACATTCCCTTTAACATAGGACCATCTATCATACTAAAGTGAAAAAAAATTCTTCAAGGCTCTGTATCACATGCTTTCTCCTTTTTTGAGTTCAGTATCATCTTCCATTCTTTTTTTCCTTTCCCCATCTTAGAGTGGGAGATGACCCTTTCTGGCCAATACCAATACCTCTAAGTGTCCTACTGATCAATTCCATTTTCTCACCAAGTTTTGATTTCTCATTATTCCCTTTCTCCCCAGTTTACATACCCAAATCTCCTTCATCCTTAAGAAAAACAAAAACAAACAAGCATATACCTGAGCCTATATCCCCTTAAAGATCCCTCTTTTCATTCACAACAAAATTCTAGAAAAAGCTCTTGGCACTTTTTTTCTACTCTTTTTTAACCTCCTAATTTCGTAATTTTTTTTTTTTTTTTTTTGGCTTTCTATCCTTATCATCCAACTGAAATTCCTTTTGGTACATTTACCAATGATTTCTTTATTGCTAAATCTTATGACCTTTTCTTAGTCTTCATGATTTTTTACCTTGGCTTGCATAAATGCACACACACACAGCATGCTTTTTTTTTTTTTTTCCCCACAGAACTTTTCTTATCTGTTTGATGACTCCTTCTCAATCTCCTTAGTAGTATCACAATGGTTCCAATGCAAAAATATGCTACCCTCAGGCTTGTCATAGATTATCTTTACTACATTCTTTCTCAGTGATCTCATCATTTCCCCTTGAATTCAGATATCATCTCTAAGTAGATAACCCCCAAGTCTACATATCTAATACTCATCTTTCTCTTGAGCTATCATATCTCTGACACCTGGACTTCACCATCTGGATGTCCCTTAGGCATCTTGAATAAACAGGTCCAAACTGAAGTCTTGATCTTTCACCTTAAACCTATTTTTCTTCTCATTGTTCCTTTTCTTTCTGAGGCACCATTGTTCTTCCATTTAACCAATTCCCTGACTTCATTCTTTCTCAATCTCCATATGTAAGCCATTGTCAAGTCTTGCTGATTAATATCCCAAATATATCCTCTTCCCTGCTCTTATATTACAATCATCCTATTCCCAGGTCCTTATCACTTCTTTCCTGGACTATTATTATGAGAGTCTCTTTATTTATCTCTTTATATTTGGATTCTACTCTCTCTTATCCATTCTCATTTAACTTCCATATAGATATCCTAGATCTTACCATGTCACACTTGTACTTTAAAAACGATTCAATGATTCTCCATGACTGTTGGAATAAAATACATTCTTCTGTTTGAAATTTGTAGACTTTCTGTCTCCTCTTTTTCCTCATCACATCCCTCTCGTTCCCATATCTTTTCTGCAATTTGCAGTCTTTGAGAATTAATAGGGAAACTGAAAGTTATGGCCACACATTCAATATGTATCAATTTTTAAGTCTGTTACTGGGATATTTTTTTAAGACCTGCTACAGTGGAAAGAGCATTGGCTTTGGAATCACAGGATCTAGATCCAAATGTTTTGTGACTTATTACCTGGACTTTGATTTCAGTTTCCTCATTTGTAAAATGAGGAGAATGAACCAGATGCTCTCTAGTGTTCCTTCCAATAATCTGGTATGTTCAATCACTGCTCCTTTCAATTACAAATTGGTATAATATCTCACTTTCAAATCCATTTCTCTCTGTCCCTTCCCTTGCTCAATTTGAGACAGGACCTAAGAGAGGCTTCTGGTTAAGGAGAAAGTTGGTATTTTGCCTGGAAGGTTGAAGACTGGGAATCTAAGCCATTTTAAGATTTGAATTATGCAGAAATAATTCATCTCCTCTGAGGGAAGAATAAAAAAAAGACATCTAGTAGACACTTAATAAAAACATATTGAATGAATGAATTATTTCTAACTATGTAGAACCCCCCCCCCCCCAAAGATAAATGGGAAGTTAGTCTGGAATCAGTTATTGTGGAAGATGATATGATCTTTTCCCCGAAGGTCTTTCCAAATAGGATGGATTCTTAAATGTCTGGGATGGTTTATTCAGGGACTGAGCTAAATGACTTTTCTTGGCTGCTATAGCCCTAGTCTTAGGTGTGCATACTAGAGTTTAGGACATATAGTTGAAAGTTAAAGAATAGACATTAAAGGCTGAGATAATCAAGGGTGAAGCATCTGTGGAGGTAAGCTGAGCAGTTTATCCTATTTCCCTCTTCATGTTCCTAAACTGTTTTAGGCATATGAAGATCTCGCCCCACTAGCAGTTATCTACTGTCTTGTGTTAAAAGATAAAGAGTAGACCATTCTGCTTGGTATTCTATGCCTATAACCTAGTCACTGACATCTCAAGGTTAATGTTGCTTCCTTTGTAATTTCTCAATCTTAACAACTCTCTTTTGGTTTCGGAATTAGTAGAACAAGGATCACTTAGGGGTAGTTTACAGAGTTAATGGCAGCCCCACCATCTGCACAATCTGGGCTTATATTTATCTTCAGCTTTTTCCAAAGACTTGGAAAGGTTTCATTCATGTCCTTGAGCTGGCAGTTATAATCCTGAGAGCTCAGGCTATACATAAACATTTAGCATCTACAGCTTCTAAGTGTCTGAAGTTAGATTTCAACTTCTTAAGTCTTCTTGACTCTAGACCCAGCACTCTATCCACTCCACTACCTAACTACTTCTAACTTTATATATGTAACATATATATGTAAATATATATATTTACATGTGTAATTTTATATTATGTAAATATATATATATATATATATATATATATGCCTATATAAAATATATATAGGATTTAGTTATAGAATCCTAACTTTGGGGAAGAGAGAACAAGTCACCTTCATTTGAAGATAGTAAATGGCAGAACCAGAGCAAGAACCCAAGGCTCTTGATTACTAGTTCAGAGCTATGTATGATTCCTCTGCATTATTCCTTGTGCCTATATTGGTGAATTAAATTTTCAGGGAATGTTAGTTTTTTTTTTTTTTTTTTTTCCTGGGGACCATGGTCTATTCCATTATATGTTTGGTGAGTTGGGATTAAGCTGTGGCAGTTTCCTAGAAGAAAGCCTTGTGTAGGATGAATAAAGATAATGAAATGTATTAGAGTTGGACAGAGAAAGTTTTTTTCCTATTTTTTTTTTTATTTCTCTGGTTATGCTTGAATTGAAGGACATGCAAAATCAGGCTGATAATGAAGTCCTTTTAGTCCTTAGAATACCAACTACTTAGTGAATTATTTTGTTTTTTAAAAGTTTATTTATTTATTTAATATTTTCCTAAATTACATTCATTTTTTACATTTTAAAAAGTTTTTTTTTAACATTTGCTTTTAAGATTTTTGAGTTCTAAGTTTTCTCCTTTATCCTCACTCACAATTACGAAACCACACATGAAGTTATGCAAAACATTTCCATAAAAGTCAAGTTGTGAAAGAAAACATAGATCTCTCACCCTAATGAAAATAAAAAAACTCTCAAGAAAAATTAAATTAAAAAGAAAAAGAGAAATAGAAAATGCTTCTATTTGAATTCAGACACAATCAGTTCCTTCTCTGGGTATGGAAAGGATTTTCCATTCTAAATCCTTTAAAACAGTTGTGGATGATGGTACTACTGACAATAACAAAATCATTTATAGCTGGTCATCCCAGAACATTGCTATTACTTTGTATACAGTATATTTCGTGTTGTTCATAGAGGACTTTCTAGATTGTTTTTTTTTTTTTTTCCTGAGAGCATCCTGCTCATCATTTCCCACATACCACAGTTAATTTATTGAGCCATTCCCTAATTGATGGACATCCCCTCAATTTCAGCTTTTTTTTTTTTTTTTTTTTTGGTCTGAGAAAAGAGTAGCTATGAATATTTTTTGTGCATATAGGTCATTTTCCTTTTTTTTTTTATTTCTGTTTTTTTCTGACTCTTTTGGTATTCATATCTAGTTGTGTTGTTCAAAGGATATACATGTTATCTCTTTTTACCAAAAAATTTCAATAGAATTTTATTTCCCAAATACATGTAAAGATAATTTTCAACATTTGTTTTTGTAACACTTTGTGTTTCAAATTTTCCCCCTCCTTTCTTTATTTCCATCTTCCCCAAGATAACAAGTAATCTGATATAGATTAAATATGAGTAATTATTTTAAAAATATTTACATATTTGTAATGTTGTACAAGAAAAATCAGATTAAAAAGAAAAAAAAAACATGAGAGAAAAACAAACAAAAAGTGAAAATACTATGTTTCAATCCATATTCAGTGTCCATAGTTTTCTCTCTGGATGTGAGCAGCATCTTCCATTCCAAGTCTATTGGAATTGCCTTGTTATATTCACTCTTTTAGCAGACAAAAGATATTTGAATTTATTTTCCTTTTTACAGCATTTGATGGGTATTATTGATTCTACCTTTTACAGTTGACCTCACCTTCACACTCATGTGATTACAATCTTATTCTGCTTCTCATCACCTCTAACTTCAATGATTTCAATAGCTTTTTAATTCATCTCCATGCCTCACACCTTTCTGTAATGCATCCTCCACCCTGCTGCAAAATTAATATTTTTAAACCACATGTCTGATCATGTTACTGCCCACTATGAGAAACACTTGTGACTTCTTGCTTCTGAAACCATTTATTGAATAAACATTTATTAAATGCCTTCTATGTACAGACACTGTGCTAAGTGCCTAAAAAACTAGTTAAAAGATAGTCCTTGCCCTCTAAGAGCTTACAGTCTAATGGAGGAAACAACACTCAAACAAATATATACAAAGCAAGTTGTGTACAGGATAAATAGGAAATAATTTAAAGAAGAAAAACACTGGAATTAAAAAAGGTTGGAGAAAGTTTCCTGTAAAAGACTGAGTATAAATTACTTTGACATTTAAAGTGTTTTACAAACTGGCTTCAATAGGTATTAATGGACCAATTTCACTTTCCTTCCTTTCATGAACTCTCTACTCTTGTCACACTGTTCTATCCTTTGCTTCTCATTTATGACATTGCATCTATCCCCTTCAACCCTTTGCCCAGAATGTCCCCCATGCCTGAAATGCTTTCCATCTTCACGTCTACCTTATAGAATCTGTAACTTCCTTCAACATACAGTTCAGATGCCACCTGGAAGTCTTTTTTTCTCCTCTTACCCCAGTTATTAATAACTTCCTTATCCTGAATTACTCTGTAATTTTATTGTAAATTATAATTCAAAATTGAAATTTACTATAACTTACAAATTGCAATTTATTATAATTTTGTTTTGTATTTTCATGCAAAGAGGTCCACAAAGAGGTCTACGCTCATGATCCAGAGGTCCACAAGCCAGTTAGATGTCTTGAGTTCAAGTCTTGCCCTTGACACATACCAGCTGTGATTCTGGGCAAGATGCCTTAACTCTTGGGAATTCAGACAATTCTCTGTGAACTATACATTTTTATTTTTTAAAATAGTATTTTGTTTTCCAAATATATGTAAAGATGGTTTTCAACTTTGATTTTTGTAAAACTTTGTGTTTCAAATATTTCTCCCTCCTTCCCTTACTTTCCCCCTTCCTAAGACAGCAAGCAATGTGAAATGGGTTAAATATGAGCAATTCTTTTTAAGCATATTTCCATATTTGTCATGTTGTGCAAGAAAAATCAGACCAAAAAGGAAAAATCATGAGAGAAAAACAACAGCAACAACAACAACCTAAGGTAAAAATATTATGCTTCGATACACATTCAGTCTCCATGGTTCTTTCTCTAGATGAGGATGACATTTTTCATCTCAACTCTGTTGGAATTGCCTCGAATCACTGAATGGTTAGGAAGTGCCAAGTCCATGTGATGACAAATTTCAGAGATGATTATAACCTGCACTGTTAGACACTCTGCACTCAAGGAAATAACAAGTCTAATCCCTATTCCTTTGTTTTACATATATTTACTTGTGCATATGCTGTTTTCTCCCAAGAGAATGTAAACTTTTTGAGGTCACAAATTATTTTATATATTTTTGTCTTTGTAGTCTCACAGCTTGGAAGACAGAAAATGCTCAATAATTCATTGTTGAATTGAACATTTCATAAGTTCATAGATTTAAAGTGGGAAGAGAACTTAGAAGAGGTCAAGGAGAAGCTAATAGTGTACAGCCAAATAAACTGAGGTCCAGAGAGATTAAATGACTTTCCAAAAGTCAGAGAGGCAGTAAGTAGCGTAGTTGGAATTTAAACAGATTTGAACTCAGGTCCTCTGACCTAAATTCCTAACCACTCTAGAAAGCAGCTTGGTAGAGAAGGAAAAGCACTGGACTAGGCATCAGGAAAGCAAAATAAAGTGCTAATTCTAAAATTAGTTATCCAGGTGATGTTGGGAAAGTAATTTATTCTTTGTGAAAAAATCATGTCCTCAGCTGTAAAACTGGAATATTATCTGACTTAGTACCTCACATTATTGTTGAGAATAGCAACTAAGACACTGTATGTGCAAATATCTTTTTAAAAAGTTTTATTATATAAATGAAAGACATTATTAACATAGCCAAGTAGGCAGTGATCTGTCAGTTCTCCTTGTTTGGGATTTAAGACTTCTATGATGCAGTTAGCTAACTGATTTCTTTCTTGAAATGAATATGCTAGCCTGGTTTGGGGCAAAAGTGATTATCCTTTAAAACAAATGGGAAATCCTGTTTGAATCTATGTGTTATAACATATAGTGCTAATTTTTTCAATGTGCTAGCTAGACTTAATGATTTTCTTTAGCTTCTTGTTAGGGAAAAGCTATTTACAAATGTTGGATTGCTCAGGCAGATTCTTGGTAATTAGCTTTATTGCATTTTTCAGCCCATGGACAATATGGTGTTTGAGCTGACAAACAAGACAAATTTGCCTCAGTCTTCTATTTGTTATGTGTTTAGACTCTGCATTCCAAGTCCAGGGCTCTGGTTAGTCAGTAAAAGCTCGGTTTGATCTGCTGCCTCAGAAGTCACATTCTTTTGCTCTTCTCTTATGATTTAGGCTCCTCCAATTAATGAAAAAGGATGGAAATATATTAGCCTTTGAATCACTCCTGCTAGTAGGGGAATTCTTGCTCAAATTGGATTTCTTACTGTTAGCTCATGTGATAGAGAGGCTAGTCCTGGGGATGGCGGGAAGGTCACTTCCTTTCTGGTGGCTCACAGAGACACCTGGTTAGCAAGAATTTATCCTCTGGTCCTCCTGATAAAGCCTCAGGGGCATCAGCCAGTCTCAGCAACTACTTGTTATCCTTTCAAGCAAGAGATGTTCACATCTGTTGGAGCAGCTGATGCCATCTCAGCAAGCCATGCACCAGTTCAGACAGCACCTGCAGCAAGCCAAGAAAATTTGAGTGGGTGGCAAGGAACTAATAAATAGAAGAATATTCCTGCTTTTGGAACCTTTGTCTCCTGCTCCAGAGGATGCAAAACATTGGGTTAAATGTATGACCTGTGTAAGAGAAACTAATAATGGGAACAAGTAGGTTCTAGGGAATTCTGGAGCTAGTTTCTACAGGCCAATCCTTAATTTTTACAGTATGAACATTTATAAAAATTAATTAATGCTACAAATCAGGATTTTGTATATTTTTTGAGAGCCAGTTGTTAAATATTTGCCAGCAGACTACTGACACTTTACTGCACCTAAAAGAACACAAAGTCTTTTTATATGTTAAAAACAGTTTTTCTCTTATGTAAACACATATAAGATTTTTCTGTGACATACTGTCAAAAAATTACTGAGCCAATTGTTGCAGTAGAGAATAGACCTGAGTCAAATCCCTGTGAATGAGCTCCCATGAGGTACAGGGTCCTAGAGGGAAAAGAGAACTGAAGATGGATAGGTCTTCAGGGAGCATCCAATTAAAGGCTCTGGGATAGGAACAAGGAACTTGTGAAGAGGGAGAGACTAAGTTTAGGGGCAGATAGAGGAGAAAATAACAAGTGTTTTGCTCAGAAGTGGAGAGAAAAGAGAATATATAATAGGAATGAATGAGTTGACAGCAGCTAAAGGTCAAAAAGGATCAAGGAGCATTGGGATAGCCAAAAGCTATTGGGTTTAACCATTTGGTTACCATAACTAAGACAATTTCATTAGAGTGGTGGGCAAATAAGTTGATGAAAAAATGGGTGGTAGACAAATGGATATATCTTGTGCAGATTATCTTTTGAAGGTTAGTGGTGAAGGAAAGGAAAGAGATGTAACAGTAGCAGCTTATCTTTTGAATAAGGTTAGGGCTGAAAGAGGAAAGAGATGTAAGAGTAGCTATTTTGGGGAGGAAAGAAAAGAAATTTATATGATAATTTTATTATGTATTTAAAAGGAATAGCAAATTCATAATAGATTTGCAGTTTCATGTGCTACCTTTTGTTGTTATTATGCTATGTTATAGAAATGCCTGTTGTATTCCATAAAAAAAGACTTAGTGGATGATTTTTTTTTAGACTGGAGGGACTTGATAGTATGTATAAGGAATTAGAAATGAGCCACCATTAAGCAGGAGACTGATGTTTTTGAAAGATAAAGGATTACTATTCAAGTAAGATCCTGGCAGAAATTTATAGATTATACTATTGGTGGGGAAGAAGAATATTGATGTATGACATGGAAGATACTGGACACAGGACTGCCTAGCATGGTGTGCCCTCATTAGAGATGGTGTTTTAGTGTTTTGCTCTATGAGCAAAATGGAATTGAATTAGCTCAGAAGAAACACGAGATGTGCAGTTAGAGAATCCATCTCAAATGTTTATAGGGACTATTTGTGTCTGACATGTGGCAGAGCATTCCAAGCTCATATTGGTCCTTTTTAAGAATGAAGGACAACAACCAACCAACCTGTTCATCACTATTATTAAATGTAGTTCTAGAAATTCAATATATCAATATTGAATATCAATATCAATAAGAAAAGCAAAGGAGTTCAAAGGAAAACATCGGCAAAGAGAAAACAAAATTATTGCTATTTGCTGATGATATAATGAGAGAACTCCAGGGATTCAACAAAAATAATTTAAAAATTTATTAACTTGAATTAAGTAGGTTATAAAATAAACCCACAAAAATCATGGACATTTCTTTATATTATTAAAAACCCATTAAGCTTAAACTGAAAAAGAAAGTCCATTTAAACTACAGACTATATAGAATATTTGGGAATTTCCAGCCATAACAAGGGAAAAGATGCTTTAAGGCAGGCAAATTTAACTTGCTGCAATAGGGCTGGCAGTTCCTAAGAAACCTGCAAAGAAGTAGGATATAAGTAGGTTCTTTTATAGGGTCACAGATAAGAGTTGAGTGAATCAGGTGGACACCAAAGGTAGATGAGCACCATTGAAAAGGGATTCAGCAAGTCCTCACACAGTTGTGTGAGGTTCGAGCTCTCCTGAACCCCATACACACCTGGGTTATTGAAAGGATAAATCAAATGCTGTTTATTTCATTGCTATACAAAGATAAAGTAGTGTTATTATACAGAGAAGATAAGTTATATAATAATATTTTTAAACTCCAAAATATAGTTTCTTATTTTGGAAGAAACACAAGTTCAAATATTTTTTAAAGACCAGATAGTTTTATGTTTATATCAATGCACAATTTATCCAGATTTTAACTCCCTAAAACATCTGTTCCTGGACTTTCATCAACTTCCTCTGGTTTATAACTTACATCTGAGAAGTGGGAGGAAACTGTGGTTTATTCTATACAACTTTTATTGGCAATTGGACTAAAATGAAAACTTTTGAGGTTTTGCTTTATAATTTTGATAAACTTTTTTCTTTTTTTATTAAAGCTTTTTTTCAAAACATTTGCATAGATAATTTTCAACATTGAGCCTTGCAAAATCTTGTTTTAAGTTTTTTCCCTTCCTTCCCCTCACCTCATCCCTTAGTTGGCAAGTAATCTAATATATGTTAAACGTGCAATAATTCTATACATATTTCCAGATTTATCATGTTGCACAAGATAAATCAGATCTAAAAGGAAAAAAATGAGAAGGAAAACAAAATGCAAGCAAACAATAAGAGTGAAAATGCTATGTTGTGATCCACCCAATTCCCACAGTACTCTCTCAGAGTACAGATGGCTCTCTTCATCACAAGATCATTGAACTGGCCTGAATCTTGATAAACTTTTTTGAAAAGCTCTGACCTTGTCTTGGGACCAGGTTATACTGAATGTTATATTGAGTTTCAAAAAGCACAAGACCATCAGTCCCAAAATTGCTAAAATAAGTTTCCAATCAGAAAACATTGTACAGAGATCTGTACAATGTAGCAGGAAGGATAGAGGTACTATGACATTCATTTAAAATCAGGGCTATGATAAATGCTTTTGTTGTTGGAGAGAGAGAGCCTGGGGCTTTGCTGAGTCAGAGAAAGGCAAATTGTTGGTTATTCACTAGAAAGTCACCAAAATTCTTACAGCTCCAGCCTTAGTGGAATCATCATCATGGCACCATGAATTCTGGGCTTTGCATTTTGGGAAGGACTTTGATGAGCTAGAGTGAGTCCAGGCAAGGACAATTAGGATGGTGAAACATCTTTCATGGATTAATTAGAAGAATCATATGTATTTGGAAAACAGCATGTATCTGTAGAAAAAAAGATTTAAGGAGAGCATGAAAGATTATTTTTAATTACTTTAAAAATTTTAATTTGTTTTTAACATATGGAATAAAACAAGCATTTCTATAACAGTATAATAAAAAGATGAATGCACATGAAACTGCAAATCTATTATATACAACTTGCTATTCCCTTTAAATAGTAATAAAATTATTATGTAAATTTTTTTTCTTCTCTTGCCTCCACTTTGAAGATGGCTAACATTAGATGCAAATAAGCATAAATATGTGAAGTTATCATATATATATGTGTGTGTGTGTGTGTGTGTGTATTTTTATATACATATAGAATTCAGATAACATCTTTCTTCATATGTCCTTTGTAGTTAATATGGGTATTTATAATAGTCAAAATGACTTATTCACTCAAAGTCATTCTGAAAACAATATTACTGTATACAATATTCTCTTGGTTTTGGTCATTTTACTTTTCATTATCTCATGCAAATCTTTCCATGTTTTTCTAAGAAACACATATATCACAACATGTTCAGCCTTTTTTCAGTTATTTGAAGGGAACTCAAATGAAAGATGGGACTTGTTATATTTATCTAAGTAGAAAGAAGTAGGAACAATGTGTAGAAGTTGTAGAGAAGCATAATTAGATTTGAGGCCAGGAAAAATCTTCCAACAATTTGAACTATTCAGAAATGGAACCAATGTCCTCAATAGAGGTGTTCAGAAAGAGGGTGAATGACTTGTTAGGTATTGTTTAAAGGGGATTCATGAGCAAAAAAGCGTTGCCCAAGATGAGGGACTCTGAGATCCCCTCCCATTTGGAGAGTATGTGTTTCATGATTTCAACATCGAAACATAATGCCAAAGTATTGTTGTCTGTTCATAGACACCCCTGATAACAATAAATGATATTTCTAATGCTTTAAAGTTTGCAAAGTATTTTATCTGTATTTGAAGCTCATGGTAATACTGTGAGATGAGACATGTATGAAGCTTCACATTTTATTGATATGGAAACTGAAACTGCTAAAGTGACTTATCCATGGCCATAAAAAAGTTAATGTTAGAGGTAGAATAAGAAATGTGCTTTTCTAGTATTCTGTCTCCTAGTTTCAAGTGAGTGACACAGACATGTTTAGGGTTGAAAGAAGCTTGATGTAATAAAAACAATATTAGGGAGCCATTAGTTGGTGCAGTAGATAGAGCACTGACCCTGGATGTCACCTAACCCCAATTACCTCCAAAAGAAACATTAAGATTATAGTCAGAAGACCTGAGTTCAAGTTATGCCTCTGCCATACTTACATGACACATGACCTTGGATAAGCCCTTCACCTCTCTGGGTGTCAGTGTCCTTATTTGTCAAATGAGGGGGTTTGATTATATTTTTGTCTGCCTGCATTTTTTATTTCCTTCACAGGCTAATAGTACACTATTTCAAAATCTGATTCTTTTTGTATAGCAAAATAACTGTTTGGACATGTATACTTATATTGTATTTAATTTATACTTTAACATATTTAACATGTATTGGTCAACCTGCCATCTGGGGGAGGGGATGGGAGGAAGGAGGAGAAAAATTGGAACAGAAGGTTTTGCAAGAGTCAATGCTGAAAAATAGCCCATGCATATAACTTGTAAATAAAAAGCTATAATAAAAAAAAATGAGGGGGTTTGAGTAGGGTGAATTCTCAGGTCTATCAACCCTAACATTATGTGGTTTTGTGACTACGTGGCCCCTGACCTAAATATTTAAACAATCTAACTTCCTTTACCTCCAAATCATTGCCAGGGTCATGTTTGAGTTAGGTATACCACCCACAATATTTTATTAATGCTATAGCAATGGTTATTTCAGAGATTTTGAGGAGAGGAGAGTTAATAAATTATTTAAGTACTCAATTCACTTTTTTCCCTATGTTTCCCCACTCTGACTTCCATATCTAATTCATATTTTATCCATATCTCATTCCATATCTGGCTTCTAAGGAGGATGAGACCATAGAACTTAGCAGGTGCAGAGTAGTTAGGAATGTATGTTAAAGAAATTAAAAATTTAAATTCCTGATGCCAATCATATTCAGAGAGAGATCTTTGGAGACTGAATGTGGATTGAAATGCAGTATTTTCACCTTTTAGTTTTTTTCCTTTCTCATGGTTTTTGGTTTGATTTTTCTTGTATAACATGACAAATATGAAACTATGTTTAAAAGGACTGCACATATTTAACCTATATTAGATTGCTTCCTATCTTGGGGAGGAGAGAGATAAGGCAGAAAGAGAGAAAAATTTGGAACACAAAATCTTACAAAAATGAATGTTGAAAACTATCTTTACAAATATTTGGAAAAATAAAATACCATTGGAAAAAACCCTTAAAGTTCTGTCCTCAGGAGCTTAGTTGAAGCTTAATTTAGTTGAACATAGGGGTATCTCTTCTCTGCCCCTCTTCATTTTTCCTTTCCTCTTATTCTCTCATTTTGTAGCTGGTGCCTGAGCATTGCCTCTCTGAAGACAAATGGATTTCTTATTCATTAGCCTAGGGTTTCTGGGATCAGAGAGACCAAGATGGACCTCAGTTTCCTCAGGCATAAAGTCGAAGTGGGATGAATTAAATAGTCTCTGAGGTCCCTTGAAGCATCCAGTTCTTTGGGTCTATGTTAACATAGCTTGTCTTCCTCAAAGAAATCCTAGCTGCTTTTTCTGACCTCATCTGGCTCCCAGCCTTATTAATCCCTCTCATCCCTCTGGCTTCTTTGGTTTTTCCACAACTCTGTTGGCTAAGCTTCTGCCTGATTTTCTTTTCATCTTGCCTTGGTTCATGCCTGTGAACTTCTCTTTCCATGCTTGCTTTGTGGAGAATTAAAGGCAGTTTCTTGGCCCCTCTTCTACCCTGTCCTGAACCTGGCTTCATTGTCTCCAAACTTACTGTACTACTCCTCCCCTGGCACCAAATTCAGCTCACCTATCCAAGAATCTGCCCAAGCACTAAAACTGCTGCTAAATCTCAATTCCTGTTTTATATATATAGCAATATCCGATCATACCTTCTGTACAGATTTCTGTTTCTGAAACCAAACTCGGAATCTAAATCCTCTAAACCCAATCCAATCAAGAACATAATCACACAGCTGAGCAAAATACAGTATCTAACAAACATGTTAAGGAGTAACACACTTGTTCATGTTGCACAGAAATGTGTATCAGAGTAGTGGTGATGCATGTGGTGTCACTGAATCAAGTCAGATTTGCTTAATCAGAATAGCCTCCCTGGAGGAAGGACTTTCAAGACAGACAAGATATGCTGGGAGCAAACTTGGATCATTTTATTGACTCCATCCCTAGTTTTCCCAGTTTATTTGTAACTTCTCTATATTCAGCCATCTTGGTTTCCTCCATCTCTATATTCCTCTATTTTCAACCATTTCTTTCTTTCAAAGGCATTGATGATATGGGAAATATGTGAATAAACCAGTCATGACTACTCAGATACTTTTTTTCCCCTCTGGATACATATGGCATTATTTTTCACCCAAAGTTTACTGGGATTGCCTTGGATCACTGAATTGTTGAGAAGAACCATATCTATCTATCACATATCTATCACATCTATCATAGTTGATCATTATACAATCTTGTTGCTGTGTACAATGTTTTTTTCTGGTTCTGCTTGCTTTACTCAGCATCAGTTCATGTAAATCATTCCAGGCTGTCCAAAATCAGCCTGTTCTCACTCAGATTCTTAATGGGTATTCGTAAAGGGAAGACACCTCGGTGCCCTTCAAGTACAAAAATTTCATGGTTGATTCACGAAGATGTACCATTTGACAGATATTTAAACCAGTCCTGATCTCTTCCTGTCCTGATTAGTATCTGTACTAATGTTATTCTATTGTAATCTTTGGGGTGGCGATAAAAGCATCATTTGCCTTGTTTGTCTTGGGACAGTAAAGGAACTTGAAATAGTGAGGTTTAAACAAATGGATGGGCTTGAGCTGCTTGTTGCTTTCTGAATCTTCTTGATTGAGATTTTCCCCCAAAAGCATCTGAATGTCCAAGATCTTAGATTTAGACATTAAGTAAGAATGGGCAGAGAATGCTTTTTTTTTTTTTTTTTGTTATTAAAATGTCCTTGAGAATAATTTGGTCAATGACCAATTCCATACTGGTTAGGAATATAGATGGATTTGGTATAGTTTTTGCTTTCTATGTTAAGTGCTTCCAAAACCAAATCACCAAGTATTTATTTAGCACCTACTATGTGCTAAACACTGTGTTTAGCAGAAGTACTAAGTTTAACCAAGACAAGACAAGAGAAGGCTCTTTTTCATTCTTTGGCGATTTCATTGCTAGGTTTGGACAGAGCAACTTCAGAGCTATTCCATAATTGGGGATGGACAGTTTTCTTTTATAACTACTCATCAAACAGAGTAATGGACCTCAACTAGAAAATTTCCATTGACAAATACAGTTTTTGGTACATTATTGTATATTATTTGCTCTCAGATTTTTTTGTGAAATTAGGTATGAATCAATTTATAGAAATTGAATCAGATTTAAACATGCTAAGGAATCTTACTGCTTAACAGTATCATTGCAAAACTTAGCAAAGTATCACTTTCTAATTTATCTTTTTATTTCTCTAAGAAAAGAGATTATATCTTGTGTGTGGTCACACAATATTTAACATACTGACTTATGCATATGACTTGGTATCAAAGAAGGTTTTTTAGTTTCTATCTGATCTAGAGGCTACTAGGAGTCTGTGAAATTTAAAAAATATTGATAACTTTTTCAATATAATGTTTCCTTTGTAATCTTGTGTATTTTTATTACTTTATTTGATTGTTAATTATCATTAATTTATTTTATTATGATTATTATAATTATAATTGGTTTTATTTGTTATGCACTTAATTATTTAAACACATTCTGAGAAAGAATCCTTAGGCTTCTCCAAGTTGTAAAAATGATCACCCCAAAAAAGTTAAGAAATTTTGTTTTAGTTCAGTCTCTCATTTTACAGAAGGAAAATTTGGCCTTTAGAAAGGTTGAGTAATTTATCTAAATTCACATAGCTAGAAAGCAGTAGTCAGCTTTTATGATCAAGTGCAGTTTTAACTTTGTCATCTTATGTTTCATAAGCTGTCAATATATATTTTTAAAATTCATAAATATTTATCTGTTGAATATGAATTTAAAAGTAGATTTTAATGTAATTGGCCAAAAATGAGGTAAATCTGTTACCAGAATTCCTCCTCCTATGAACAAATGATGTCTGTTCACTGAATTGCTATGGTAATAGAGCCAAAGTATATATTTATGTCAAGCACATTTTACCTCCACTCAGATGCTTAAGAAAAGCACAACATAAGAGAACAGCACAAGGCGGAATTGGTTTCTCAGAGGCCCCATCTACATGGTATTAGGCTAGTTGCCCAGTTTAATTAATGAATTCAGTCAGCAAGTCATTTCATTAGCTTTTTTTTCGTGAAGTAGATCCATATGTCTTTCTGACCTTGGGCACATGTTTAATTCCTAGGACAAATCTGGGGAGTGACTCAAACATTCCCTTCTCCCTGAGTTGTTTTTTCACTTAGAGAGGTTCTTAGAAATTTCTGGTTAAGATAGCATTGTGAAAGGTCATAGAGCATTTCAGTTGTCCCATATATCTATCAGCAATTATTGAAAAAGGGCATTGGATTGAGTAGGATTAAGCAATCTAAAGAAAAACATCAATAAATTCATTTATCCAGCTCAGGAATGCATAAAAAAGACACTAGAAGCTGACAACACTGG
Source organism: Sarcophilus harrisii (assembly GCF_902635505.1). NCBI lineage: Eukaryota > Metazoa > Chordata > Mammalia > Dasyuromorphia > Dasyuridae > Sarcophilus > Sarcophilus harrisii. The sequence continues at coordinate 346,574,495 of NC_045426.1, forward strand.
AAAATAAGTTCCTTTGTGGCAGAAATTCTTTTGCCTCATTTTTTTGGGTATTCCTAGCACTTATCACAAAGCTGGAACATGGTAGGTATTTAAGAAATATTTATTGATTGATTGGAAGAAGGGTTTTGCTAGGAATTTGAGGAGCTCTGGGGTTTTGAGTAGGGATGGAAAGGAGCTCATAGCAATCCCTTGACTGGGAAGACTTTTAAATAAATAGTTAAAAATATTAATATGTAATTTTCACAATAAGAAATGTTAGATATTAATAATAATTACAATGTAATAACAATGCTCCAAATAACTAATTATAAGATAGATGAAAATGAAAATAATTAGCACAGTTTACTTCATACTCCTCAGATTGGTAAAGATAGTAGAAAAAAAATGAAAGTTGCTAGATGTAATTGATCAAGTTTTTGAGTGTTGTACTTCAACCTCATTTTTCCAGAAGCCCCATGGCTTTTATTGCTCAATTTAGGTAGCTTGGTGATTTTTAGGAATACACATCTCATTATAATAGAACTGACTTGTACTTTAAAAAAGTGATCTATACATAATGATTCCTATAGTTTTCTATACAAGATTATTTTTCTAATTTTTACATACAGAAATGTTGCTTTGTGTTATATAGTATAGAATAACTAAAATTGTTTTAAAAAAGTTTTTACCTGGATCACTTTGGAGAATCAAAAAACAAGCATTTACTAAATGTTTACTTTGTACTAGGAAGGGTTCAAAGTGCTGGGAATTCAGAATGGATGATGTATGATTTGTGAGGGAAGTCCCTTCCCTCAAGGAGTTTATAGTCTTATCAGATGTCAATATTAAAAAATATCAATATATTGTTGTTTTTCCTTCATTTTAGAAGAGGACCATAATATCAGGGAGGTGACGCCATGACATGTAAGTGAATTAGATTTAAGTGAGGAAGGGTCACCTGCCTTGCTTTCCCCTCCAGAGTCTTTTGGGTATAGTGGCAGGTTATAGATCAAGATGACTGGAGATGGCTCTGGATGCAATGAGAGACTTTGACTTTTTTAAGCTGAAGTCTTCAGCAGATCTCATTTTGACTGAGGCAACATCTAATCAGTGATTAAAGCTAGGTAGCAATTGAGGCAAAAATACTCTTCTTTCATCTAGTCCCTTCCCTCCCTGCCCCCAGTCTAAATGAATGAATGAATGAATCTGGGGGAAGACCCTCAGAAACAGAAATGATTGCTATTAAAGTCAATCTGACTCAGTCAGGACCAAAACAATGATGAAATAGGCTTGGCTTAGGACTTCTTGGTGGCCAATTAGAATCAGATTACTTTTGGTTTAAGGCCTGGTTCTTCAGAAAGAAATCTAGCCAGTAAACTCCAAGATATCTTGGGAGGGTTCAGAGGTACAAATGAGAAAAAACTGCTTTTAAGAACATCTGTAAGCAAGGATATAATAATTTATGTGGACAGAGGGAGAAAAGGAGAAAAGGAAGGAGTGAGGGAGAAAAGGAAGGAGTGAGGGAGAAAGGGAGGGAAAGAAGAAAGAAAAGAAGGAAGAAAAAGAGAGAGGGAAGAAGGAAGGAAAGAAGAAAAGCAAGGAAGGAAGGAAAGAAGGAAAGGAGAAGAAAGGGAGGGAGGGAAGGAGGAAGGAAAGAAGAAAAGGAAGGAAGGAAGGAAGGGAGGAAGGAAGAAAAGAAGGAAAGGAGAAGAAAGGGAGGGCGGGAAGGAGGAAGGAAGAAAAAAAGAAAGAAAGGAAGGAAGGAATTTTCTAATTGACCAATTTCAGGCCAGCTTTACTTGCAGAGGTTGTTACTTGCCCTTCATTTTGGAAGAGGACTATGACATCAGAGAGATTTTGCCATGATATGCAAGTAATTTGGATTGAAGTGAGAGAGGGCTGTGTAAGGTCACTTGCCTCACCTTCCCCTCCAGAACCATCAGGGTTCAGTGATCTTGATCTACATCTTGTCAATATATAAATATATACAGAATGCACAGATACAGAACAAATATTAAAAAACCTCAAAAGACAGTTAAATACAAGATAGTTTAGGATGGAGAATACTAGCAGTTAGAAGTCTTCAGGAAAGACTTTCTGGAGAAGATGGATCTTAAATTGTGTCTTATAGATAGAATTGAGGAGAGAATATATTCCAAGCATGAGGAACAGTTTGTATAAGATTGTAACTGACTGACAATTAAGAGAAAGTTGCTAATTTTAGAGGAAACTAGAATGAATGACCTCCAAATTTCCATCTATCTCTGTTTATTATCCTCTGACTAAAGAAACAGATGATCTCTATAAAACAACATAGGTTAAGAGTAATCCATTTCCAACTATTTTAGCTAGGTGCTGCAGTATATAGAGTGCCTGTTGGGCTTAGAGTCAGGAAAACCTGAGTTCAAATCCGCCCTCAGATACTTATTAGCTATGTAACCCTGGGCAAGTCACTGAACTCTGTTTACCTTAGTTTTCTCATCTTTAAAATGAGCTGGAGAAGGAAATGGCATGCAAGTTGCTGTAGCTAGCTCTTTGGACCCCAGTTTCTTCATATATAAAATGAGGGATTTGGGATAGTTAGCATTAAGATTTCTTCTAACTTTAATCCTGTGGACATTTGTCATGAAGGAAGTTTTCTGGAGCTTAACCCTTGGCCTGCTTCTTTGACATTTTTTATTCAATTTGCATATGACACAAAGTTGGGAGAAATGGCTAGTGTGTTATATATCTGCATTTCCCAAAGGAATTTGGGCTTGAAACATAATAAAAGAATTCATAAATGTTGGTATTGAAAGGTGTGAGAATGTAAAATACTTTGGAAATAAAGGTACTCAGGGAAGTTTTGAATCAAGATCAAAGAAACTGAGCTAATTTTATGTAAACAATACCATCTCTTAAGTATTTGGTTCATAATTTCATATCTAATATTTAGAGGAGAAACCACTGTTAGACATTTCTTCTTTTCCTTTCCTCTAGGACCCGTCTTATAGATAGAGGCTTGCACAGGATACAGACTGGGAAATGTTGCATGACATGATAGAATCCAAATCCCAAAAGAACTTAATATGTTGGAACAATGGGCTACTTCTGATAGCACAAAATAGAAGAGTGAAAAATATATAAAGTCTTTCCTTGGTTTATAAAAAAATCAAGCCCCTGGGTATAGGAGGGGAAAGCTGTGTCTAGACAGAAGCTTATGTGGAAGGGACCTGGGGGCTTAATGACCTGCAGACTACATATGTCAAAAGTTTGATGTAGTTGCCAAAAAAGTTAATGATTTAAGTCAAAGAATTAGAGCAGTAATAGTTCCACTGTACTTTGTACTGGACAGATCACATTTGGAATGTTGAGTTCAGTTCTGTGCATTGAAATTTGGGACCTATTTGTGGCTGCCATTTAGAACTGGCTAGTCATGATGGGGAGCCACCCAGTTTCAGCTGACCACCTATACAAGAAAATATAATAGATGTAAGAAAACATGTATTCAAGGGTAAAGAAATAGCAGATGGTGCGAACTCTGTCCAGAAGGCAGACGACCCTCTTTACTGTTCTAGTCAGTAAGAAGCAGAGAATCTTGTTTTCAGGCTGTACCTACTTATTTGCTGCAAAACTTCTGCTTAATCCCCTGCTTCTGTTCTGGACATTTCCTTTTGCCTTTTATTTTTTGGCTCAGTTCCCACTGCTATAGGCTGGACCCAATAACAGGTTGGTCTGGTGTGTGAGGTTTGGAATTGGCAGGAAATGAGGTCCTTGTAGATCATCTAACAGTTAAAATCAACCAACCCATCAATCAATCAACCAATCAAAAGACATTTATTACCTACTATGTGCATGACACTATGCTAAGTATTGGAGCTATTAGAGAGAAAAGATAGCTCCTGCCTTCAAGGACCTCACAATCTAGTGGAGAAGACAACAAGCAAATGGATATGTACAAACAAGCTATGTACAAGGAATTATTAAAAGAGGGAAAACACTTGGATTAAGAGGAGTTGGGAAAGGCTTTTTATAAAGATGATATTTTAGCTGAGACTTGAGGAAATCTTGGGGAGTCAATAGACAGAGATGAGGAGGGAAAGCATCCAGATATGGGCGACAGTGCCCAGAACTGAGAGGTAGAACATCTTGTTTATAGAACAGCAAGATGGTTGATATCAGTGAATAAGGATCCATGGTGGGGAGCCAAGATTAAGAAGACTGGAAAGCTAGGAGGTGTGGAGGAGTACATTGTGAAGAGTTTTGAATCCGAACCAGAGGATTTTAGATTTGATCCTGGAATCAAATGGGAGCCACTGGAGTTTATTGAATAGGGAGGGTGTGGTGATATGATCAGATCTATAATTCTGGAAAAAGGAGGTTAACTTAACTTAGTCCTAACATGAAAAGGGTGCTCATCCGGGATATAGCACGATTCACTGAAATAAGAGGGTATTGACCAGGCTGATGTGCCATACAGAAGCCCAGGGTGAAACTCTTGACTCCTCCTGTGGTCCTCAGAAAGCTACACCATTGGTTTGAACCTTAATCTCATGAATCAGTTGGTAGCTTTTATTTTGGTAGCTTTTAAGGAAAAAAATAACTAGCCTGGTCTGCTTGCAAACCTCGATCAACCTATCTTAGGAGGCATTGTACCTACCATATCCTTGCATCTCTGGATCCATAGAGTCTTATGTAAGGGTCTCCTTAGGGATTTCCTACTTAGAATTTTGTAGATTTGGAACTAGACCTTAGAAATAATTTATCCCAACCCCCTCATTTTACAGATGAAGTAACAGAGGCCAGAGAGATTAAGTCTTTTGCCTAAGGTCACATGTATAACAAGTAGAACAGTCTGGACTTGGAGCTGGGTCATTTGGAACTAAAACAAGTGTTCTTTTCCTCTCTATTCTTCATTTTACAGATAAGGAAACCAATGGTCAGAAATATGATTTACCAAAAGTAATATGGCTATCCCACAGAATTGTTGAATCTCTAAGTGTAAAAGTGGCTTCCAGAATTATTTAGTCTCACCTCATCTCAATAGATCACAAGCAAAAGAACTTGGATTCAGATCTAGGTCCTTTAAAGCCATATCCAGTAGCTTTTCTACTATACCACAAACTCCTGGCAACCCACTCTCTTCTGGAAAACCAAGAGGATGCTTTTTGGCTTTTGCTTCATGCATAATTTCCCATTTAATTCTTCCCTTGTTCTTTAAGAGATTTTTTGCTTGTTGGAGACCTTGTTCTGTCCTTTCTTCCCTCTAAATTAGGTTGAGACAAACAGGAATAAGCTTGATCCCAAAGAACATATGTATGATGAGACTCCGCCTGCCCTCATACTCCTTGTTTGTAAAGGTCAGAGTTCATCTTTGTGTTAGATTTTTTAAAATATTAAAATCAATTTTCCTCTTCTCTTCCCCCCCATCTTTAAAATTTTTTCTTATAAGGGTTTGTCCTCTGGAAAAGAGAAAGTAATGACAGGCAAATCTAAATGATCTAAACAAGTTTTTGATTAAAAAATTACTAAAAAATATAATAGATAAGCTAGGGGGAGGGTAATGAGAACAGAAACTGACTGGGATGGTAAGGGCCACAAAACAGTTATCATCTGTGGATCAACTGAAGGAACTAGGGATAGTGATAGGAAAACTTATGTCGATAACTCTCTTTAAGTATTGTGCAACTTAGAGTATGTTTATCTTGCTTGACTCCAGAGAGCAGAGCTAATAGCTACAGGGACAGATTTCAATTCTTTATCAATAAAGATATAATTAGACCTTTAAAAATTGAATGTTTTACTTTTGAAGGGGAGTTCATTGGTTCAGACACCATTTCAAGAGGTCATTAGGGAAAGAGTGGATGAACACATATTAGGGAAATTTGTGTGGATAATTTCAGTTCAGTTGTCTATCAGAGCAGATGGTTTTTGAAATCCTTTGCAATTCAGATTCTGATTCTAAGATTTAACACTTAGAATACAAACTTTTCTTACTTTAACTTCTTCCATCCTGGCCCACTGCCAATTGTCTTGACTCTTGTCTTGCCATTGGACTGTGACAACTGTGGAAGAGTGAGACTGATGACTTTGCACCAATCTGCCTCACTTAAATTCAATTCATTTGCAAATCAATTTTTCACCCTCCTGATGTCATTGGAGGAGCAACAATAGTAACTGCTTCCTCCCTATCTCTTTTGCCTGATGGGATCTTAGAATAGTTTTGTTTTACAATTTCTGAATAATTTTTCACTGACTATCCATCCATATGTGCCAACTTGCTCCACTAATAGGAAACTAGAGCCTGTCCTAAGCTGATCTCCTCTCCTAAGCAACACTCATGTTTGTGAGCTCCACAATGAAATCTTGCTTCCTGGGAGCAAAAATGGAAAGTCTGCCTTGAATTAATGACTAAAGCTCTTTACCCAGATTAGAGCACACATTAGAGATCAAAGGCTGGAGTCAACTGCCTTATAAATTATATACATATATATTATATACAGGTATATATGAATGAAAATTAGTTTAAAATAATACATTTTATAATTATAAAAAATATATTAGTGTTTTAAGGTTTACAAAATACATTCTTTACAGCAACCCTATCAGATATACAAATGATAATGTTTATATGTTTAATTACCATTTTAGAGATGAGAATGACTGAGGATCAGAAAGATTATTATTTGTCCTAGTCAATATCAGAAGTAGAATATGAATCTATATCTCCTAACTCCCCAAATGGTAATGATTCCATTATACTGTGCTGCTTTAGTGTACCTGTACTAGAAGTAGTCTAAAAATACTAGTGGTAGTGGTGGTGGGGAGGAGGGGATAGATTTACATACATGTGTGTAAATATATACACATATATTTCATATAAGCATATACATACATACCATATTTATGTGTATATAAGTATGTGCACACATGTGTGAGAGTAGGTGTATTTATATGCTATCTATAGCTATCTATTTTAGACCATTACAAATGAGGAGTGCCAGGGCAGGAGGAGTCTCATCATACATATCTTCTTTGGGACCAAGCTTATTCCTGTTTGTCCCAATGTCATTTAGAGGGAAAAAGGGAAGAACAAAGTCTCCAACAAGCAAAAGCATAATAGTGTGGAAGACTTTTCCATGATGGTTTGAAGAATCATAGATCTCAGAGCTAGAGGGACTTTGGAAGACATCTCTGTACCTGATTCACCTTCCCCTCTATTATACCCTAAGTAGCCATTCAGTCTTTGCTTAAAGATTTCCAGAAAGTGGGAACCAAGACTGCCCATTCCACTTTTGGACAGCTCTCATTGTTAGGAGAGTTGTTTTCACATCAAGACTAGATCAGCCTCCAGGACAATTTTTCTTCGTTCTGGTCTCAAAGGCCAAGAAGAGCATGATCAATTTATTTTCTATTAGGCTATATTTCTAATACTTAAAGACAGTTATTATTGTTATAATCTTCTCCCTGTTCAGATTCCCCCTAACCTAACCCTCAGGTCTTTTTTTCTGCAGAATAAACATCCCTAACTTTTCCCATAGACTCTTATACGACATGATATAAAGCTACTTACTCACTCTTCTGGTTGTCCTTTTCCAGACCCTCTACAACATGTCAATGTCTTTTCTAAACATGAGATGTGGTTTCACCAGAGATAAGTACAGTAAAACCATCACCTAGCTCTGCCTCTCTTATTTAAGCATTAGTTCATATTTCATAAAGTGTCCCCTTGATATGCTTGACTAATAGGATATTTGTGCAGTCTACCAGATACAGAAACTCTATTATTGGTAGTGGGTGGATTCCATTACTCTCCTTGAGATGGATTATTTAGTTTGACTATTTTTTAAAATATTTGTTTGACTCCTGGGTTTGTCCAGCCTCCACAGATGCTCCCAGCAGTGCTACTGTATTTGCCTTCATCCTTGTTTGCAATGTGTTCAAATGAAAATTGAGGTTGCTAGGTAATTTACCAAAATAGGGATGCCTACCTTATCATCCAGTTTTTTGATGTTATGGAGAAGTTTAACAAGTTTATTACAGAGTAACCTAATGAATCTTTTTACTGGCAGTGAATTATTCAGGATAAACGAATCTTGAAGTTTGAAGACAAATTATGGAATTTGACATTCAGGACTGTAACAAGGCTATAATCAAGATCAGATTCTAAAAGCATAAAAAATTCAAACGGTAGGAACACAAAAAGCTTCAGAACAAATGCTAAAACCTCCAGGAACATAAAAAAGCAAGTACAAGAATATTACTGAAGGTCCATATTAATTAAGCCAGTCGTATTTTTCTGCTTTCAGTTAGAGGCATTCTGGGAAACAGCATCCAAAAGAAGTAGTGGTGTGTACTTTTAACTGCTCAAAGTTTAGCTACAGAAAGATATCAGTCAAGCTTTTATTAAGCACCTACTGTAGCAGAGGAATCAATGTGGAATGACTTTGAGAACTGACCTTGGGAGTCAAGAAAAGGTTTTGAGTTTTACTTTTGACAGGCTGTTTGATCCTGGGCAATTCACTTAACTTTTGAGTGTATCAGAGGACTCAAGTTGCAGAGGCTGTTTTGATCTAGGATATTTCTTTATTGGAGAATCTGAACCAATGAAATCACAGTTTTGAATGTCAGGGAAGGGGCAGAGAATAGGGAAGGAGGAGTGTTTGCTTGGGGTGCAAATCAGGTGTTAGGGATATAAATATACAAGGAAGGTAGTCCTTACCCTCAAGGAACTTGAACTCAACTAGAGGGAACATAACACATATTGGGTAACGGTGGCCAGGGAAGAGGTCTTCAGTCTAGGTAGCCAAGAATAGAGCATGAAGGCATAGGGAAATAGATTATCATGCATTTTTACCAGTCATGATGACCATATTGATTTATTTATTATTTCTTAAGCAAGACTCATGATTAAGATAAGTGCAGATGGCCATATGGCAAGATGTTGGCACTAGTTCAATCTTGGTTTTCCTGCTGAGTTGCATAAAGAATGGTCTAGGCAGTTAGATATAGGAGGCTAGAGTGAGATTTGATTCATTCATCCTTTAATCCAGACAGTTTTTCCCCCATGGGAGTACCAAAAGTAAATGTGTTTATTTCCCCTGCAATTGTGGGTCAAGGTTTCTTGATCTTTCTTGACTACAGTCGAGGCAGGCAACAATAGGACAGATGCCAAGATGCTTGTATTAGCCAAACCCTTAATTAATGACTAGATTGAAAGATTGGAACACATACTTGCTGGAAGTAAGGGAATCTCTCTCATGGCTATTAGAGAAGGACAGACTGAGCCAAAGCTTAGTAGGAGAGGAGTTCAATAAATGCCTTATTGTTTTAAATATAGAGAGCTATATAGATATAGAGCTGAACTTGGAGGGAAGAAGACCTGAATTAGAATCATGCTGTAGATATTTACTGTGTGACCTTGGGCTACTTCTGTTAACTTCAGTTTCCTCATTTGTAAAATGTGCATAATAATTGCATCTACTTAAGGTTGCTTCTGCATCCTAGAAGGATCAGAGAAGATAACATAGTAAGATAACATAAAATACAAAACAGTTTTGCAAAAGCTTAAGCACTATATAAATGCTAGTTACATGTTGTTATTCATTCTTTGTCCTTTATTCTCAAAGAGGACCAATGGCATCAAGAAGGTGATGTCTTGATTTCTGTGTAAATTGATTTTAATTAAGGCAGAACTGCTCAGTCTTCAGCATCACTCTCTCTTGAAGAATCATTCACTAACTAGCTAGCTATTATTATGATGTAGACCAGAGATTCTTAAATTTTTTCCACTTGTGACCCCATTTTTCCTGAGAAATTTTTATGTGATTCTGGTTATATAGGTATACAAATCGAACATTTACTGATAATAAATCATAATTTTGTGAACCCCACATTTAGTTATGAAACCTTATATGAGGTCATGAACCATGGTTTAAGAAGCTGTAATATAGTCAATCCATTCTACTCTCACCTGATTAAATATGGATTATTCATAGCCAGAATGTGATCTTGCCCAGGAAATAACTGATATTCTTTATTCATGATTGTATTAGTATTATGAGTCCCTAGAATGAAATAGGATTCCAAGATAGAGGATTATCTTCATGAAGCAGGGCAATAGTGTTTCTGGGAGCAATGGGGTTGGGGATAAGTTGCTTTGCTTTTGGTGGGTGGGGTGGGTACTACAGTAAAAGCTTTCCCCATGTCGTCAGTGAGATATAATTGTATATGCTAATTCAGATAATAATCTTTATTTCAATTCTAGTGGAACTTAAAAATTATATTGACAGCATGACCAAAATGACCAATTTCATAATTATTAGACTGGTCTCAAGAGAGAATTATAAAAGCAAAGAAATCTAGTTGTTTTTAGATCCAGTTAAAGGAATTTGACCTAGTAAAATGAAGTTTTAGCTTGTTGGGAAATATAATTGGAGTGTCAGTTTCTTGGGTGAAAATGTGAAAAGGAACTGGAAAAATTCCTATGAGATACTTTTTGTGCTGTACAAGTAGTGTGTGTGTGTGTGTGTGTGTGTGTGTGTATGTGTAACCTTATGGGTGAGTGTCCTGGATTTGGAGGCAGAAGATGAGATTGCAAGGTGAGTAAACTAAGGCAGGTGACACTTCCTCAGAAAACCTGTTTATTATCTATAAAACTGATATAGGAATACTGTATTAAGAACCTCGCTCCAATATAATGAAGCACAATTGAGTTAATTTTGTGACAGTGCATTTCAGCTATACATATAGATGCCATTGTTATTTTAGCCACTAACCTAGAGTAATAGATGGAAGACTACTTTCTGTTTCAGGAAGATGAGTTCAGGTTCTGCCTTGACACCTTCTAGCTGTGGGATTATGAAAATGAATCTCTCCCCTCCCCCAGTCAATTCTCCCATTTTGAGTTCTTAACCAAAAAGGCCAGAAACCTCTTTGGTAAACTGGGAAAGCTTTAGGATCCCTTCTTGGAATAATATCTTTAAAGGCATTAAATAAAATAAATGGCATTTCAAAGAAAATTAATTATGGTGAAATATGTTTATCAAAATATTTTTTAAAAGTCTAGGATCCACATAGCAACAACAAGATTGTGTGATAATTATCTATGATAGACTTTGCTCTTCTCAGCAATTTAGTGATCCAAGACAATCCCAATAAACTTTGGATGGAAAATGCCAACCACATCTAGAGAGAAACGTAGGGAGACTGAATGTGGATCAATGCACGCTATTTTTACCTTTTTTCTTTTTCTTTCTTGTGGTTTTTTTTCTTTTGTTCTCATTGTCCCCTCCAACATGACTCATATGAAAATATGTAAAAAATGAATGTAGAATGTACATGTATAACCTAAAAAAAAAAAAAAAAACAAAAAATTCAAAAAAGGTCTAGGAATCCCAGGTTAGGAAGCCCTGCATCTAGGTCTTTGTTAGAAATGAATTGCCAATCTATTTGGGAGGAGGAAATTATTTTATTTTTTAAAAATTAAGTAATTTGTTTTTGTAATCATTGTCTCTTCCTCCACTGCCTTCTCCCTGTTGAAAAACAAGGTCAACCGCACAACAATATCTTCATAACAGACTTGCAAAGCCTAGTAAAACATTCCTACATTGATCATGTCCAGACGTGTATGTTTATTTTGGATTTGAAGCCTATCACTTTTCTGACAGGAGGCAAATGATGTGTTTCATTTGAAGAGCTCTGAACTTGTGGCTTAAAGTTGCACTTGTCAGGGTTTTAAGTCTTTCAAAGTTGCTTTTTTCTGTAATTTTGTTGCAATTGTATACATTGTTCTACTTTTACTTACTTCTCTCTTCATCAGTTCATATATGTTTTTAGTGTCTGGTCTAGTCTAGGATTCTTAGTTCAGGTTTGATGTTGGGATAAAATGAGGCACTTGCAATTCACTGAACAGGAGGTTTTACTTTGATCAATATAGCATAGCCATGTAATAAGAACATAATGATATTTTGCTTCTTTTAAACCTCATCTTCATATGGAAATGCTCCTATCTGGTCATCAGGGCAGAATATGGTGAAGGACATAATGATGATGTACTTGGCCCTCAGAAATCCACCAAGTCATTTTTCTACTGTCTATGGCTAGGACTATTTATGCCTTTTGGTCCTTGGGAAGCCAACACTCAGGACTTTCTCTACTTTTAAGGGAAGCTAATTTCTTAGTTATGAATGTGAAGGAAAAAAAACTATGTTAGGGAAACATTTGTAAATACAAGGTGTCCCAAAAGTCTTAGTGCAGTTTTAATTTATTAATGCTAAACAATTAAGTTTTGAATTAAATTGAATTAAGTTACTAATATTAAACTAGCTCTCTCACAGAGATCTTTCCAGTTTTCTCTGAAATGATGGTCTGTACTCTACTCATACTCTACTCATACTCAAAATATAAATTTCTTGAGAAAAGTGACTTCTCCCTCCCTCACAGTCTTTTTATCTTTATAGTCTAGCACTGTATAGTCTTGTACATAACAAGTGTTCGATAAATGTATTTTGAATTAGATTGGATTCAGAGAAACTTTAGCTATCTATGGTGTTGGTTATTTATTAGATATTTAAGCTTATATCTTGAGAACCACAGCAGCTCTGGATAGATTTCAGGATTGCCTCCAGGCATCTGTGGAGGAAATCCAAGCTAAACAAGCCCTTAGTTCTTTGTGTCATAATTTTTAAGTCAGACTAAATCCCACTAGACCTTGGGTTGTACCCCCATTTAATACAGCTTGGTCTCAACCTTCAGTCTTCTGCCTTTTCAGAGTCACTACAAAGTGCCCCAGTTATCTCAAATGTGTATTTTTTGTTAATCAGGGTATTGTCCCAAGGTGGAACTGGTCCACATTCCCCCTTGGGGAGAGGTTTTTATATTTCAAAGGTGGGATGGGTTTGTGTGTATGTGGGGGATGGGAATGAAGGCACTTTATCTTTTAAGGATCTCTTCTGAACTGTTCAGTTCTGCACACATATATTGTATCTAGGATATACTGTGATATATTTAACACGTATAGGACTGCTTGCCATCTGGGTGAGGGGGTGGAGGGAGAGAGGGGAAAAATTGGAACAGAAATGGGTGCAAGGGATAATGTTGTAAAAAATTACTCAGGCATAGGCTTTGTCAATAAAAAGTTATAATTATTTCAAAAAAAGGCTTTCTTGTGTAAAATTCTCAAAACTACTTGGTACTGACTAAGAAATAGAAAGGTGGACCAATGGGACAAAAAAGACAATTTACACAAGCAGATAGATATAGTTAGTAACCATATATCTCACAAATATAAAGGCTTAAGATTTTGGGATAAGAATTCACTATTTCATATTTCTATCATGTTTAACATATATTGGACTATTTGCCATCTAGGGGGAGGGAAGTGAGTGTAGGGGGAGAAATTGGAAACAAGATTTTGCAAGGGTTAATGTTGCAGAATTATCATGCATGTTTTGAAAAATAAAGAACTTTAATTATAAAAATATCACTGACACTAAGAAAAAACATTTAAATAAATTTATGATAAAGACAAAAAAAAGAATTCATCATTTCATAGAGATCATTCAATCTTCTAATTTTACAAATGAGGAAACTGGAGGCCCAAATGTTTGTGACTTGCCTAGGATCACATAGCTAATAACTGTCTGAGATGGCATTTGAATGCAGATCTTAATGATGAATGCAGGTATTTAGAACTAGTACTTCTATGATTCAGGAAGAAAGAGTGAGGCTCACAGTTTTATGCAATTCTGCCTCACTTAAATCCAGTTTAAGTTCATCACCCATGATGTCTTTGATCCCATATGATGTTGTTGTTATTGTTGTTGTTTTTTGCTGAGGCACTTGGGGTCAAGTGACTTGCCCAGGGTCACACAGCTAGGAAGTGTTAAGTGTCTGAGGTCAAATTTGAACTCAGGTCCTCCAGACTTCAGGGCTGGTGCTGTATCCATTGCGCCGAGACAAATAGCAATACATATCTCTGAATTATGGATCAATTTTTCATCATCAATATTTTTTATCATTTGATAAATGATGGAAATCACTTCATTTTCTTCCACTGCTTGTAAGTCTCATCTGTCTATTTTAGTAATTATCTTTTATTTTAAGCTATTAGAAAGCAGGAGACAGTTCTTCATCTTTCTCAGGATAGATGTTTAGCTTGATACAACACTCAATAAATGAAGGATAGTATTGGTAGTAATGATGATGATGAAGATGAGATCATAAATTTAAGCCTGGAAGGGATCTCAGAGACCATCTGGACCAAAGGTTCTTAATCTGGGTTTCTAAACTATTTTTAGTGTTTTGATAACCATAGTATAATTGTATAAATGGTTTCCTTCATAACCCTACTTATTTCACTTTATTCATTTAAAAACATTATTCTGGGAAGGAGTCCATAGACTTCATCCACCTGCCAAAATGGGCTATCATCCAATAAAAGGTTCAAGAACCTCTGATCTAGTCCAATCCCCTCATTTTGCAAATGAGTATATTGAGGCCTGGGGAGTTGAAGTGACCTGTCTAAAATTACATATAGCCCTTGAATCTAAAAGCAAAAATCATTTCTAAGGCTAATGAAAGAGATGGTCAGTGGAAAGAATAAAAACTATACTCTTTTTTTTTTTTAAACTATACTCTTTAAATATGGATTTCAGGCTCAGTTTTTCTACTAAGAACCTGTCTGACACTGGTGGAAAGTTCATAGAATAACTTGGAAAGCCTTAATTTCCTCCCCAAATTAGCAAGTATGTAATATTAATATTTAGGGCCAGCAGATTCCTCCTAGAAATAAATTTGAAGACCACAGAACATAGTATGTATCACACTTATGGATAGGTGAGCAATTTGTTAATAAACAGGACATATAGATCAGAATGAATTGTGAAATGTATAATTTTGATTACATTAAATTAAAAAAGTTTTGTACAAATCAAACAAATGTAGCCAACATTAGAAGGAAAACAGAAAATTGGGAAAAAAATTTATAGACAATTTCTCAGATAAGTGTCTCATATCTCAAATGTATTAAGAATTTTATCAAATCTATAAGAATACAAATCATTTTTGTATTGATAAATTGATAAATGTTCAAAGGATATAGACAGGAAGTTTTCCAATGAAGAGGTCAAAATAATTTATAGTCATATTAAAATGCTATAAATCATTATTGATTAGAGAAATGCATATTAGAACAATCTTGAGTTATCATTTTATGACTACCAGACTGGCTAAAATGATATAAGGTGAAAACATACAAATGTTGGAGGAGGTGTGAAAAAATTGGAAATGGTGGAATTGTGAACTGATCCAACCACTTTGGAGAGCTATCTAGAATTGTGCCCAAGGAATTATTAAATATTCTATATTCTTTGACCCAGCAATATCACTAGTAGGTCTGTTTCTAAAGATGATTAGGGAAAAAAGAGCCTGTGTTTTCTAGAATATTTGTAGCAGCTCTCCTTGTGGGTGGCAAAGAACTGGAAATTGCGGGAATGCCCATCAGGTGGAGGATGGTTGAATAAGTTGTGGTTTATGATTGTGATGGAATACTACTGTGTTATAAGAAATGATGAGCTCGAAGGTCTTAGAAAAATATGGATAGTCTTGCATGAAATAATGAAAAGCAAAATGAGCAGAATCAAGGGAATGTTGTATATAGTAGCAGTAATATTGCTTTAAGAACAGCTTTGAATGAGTAAGTCATTTTAATTATAATAAATACCCAAATTAACTACAAAGGACATGAAGGAAATTGCTATTTGCATCCAGAGGAAAAACTGATACCTAGAAGCATGTATAAAATAATTTTATACCCCACCCCCACATACATTATATTGGTGTTTAATGGTAGCCATCTGTAGCAGAGAGGGGAGGGAAAAACAGAAAAAAGAAATACAAAATAACTGTAATATACATTTAAAAGGAATAGCAAGTTTTGCATAATAGATTAGAAGTTTCATGTGTAATCATCTTTTTAAAAATTATGATATATTATGGAAATGCTTATTTTATTCCAAAAATTAAAAATAAAATAAATAAAAAATTTAAAATGACTTCTATGATCTCTTTCAACTCTAAATCTATCATCTTATGCCTCCCATTGCATTCCCCTCCCACCCCTGACTCCCCAAACTTTCAGATGAGAACTGATCAAATAAGGGAGTATACACTGGGAGTCACAGTGTAGACTATCACAGGCATTTTCATAGAAGAAAAATTACACCCTAAAGCTTTTGGCTGAAGATTTTGTTTTTATTTGTAGAGAACATAGTTCTGCATTAGTGACCCATTCACCTTTCACATTCCCTAAGGGAGCCAATGAGAGCTAAAGATAGCTACAACATTTTTTCCACATCACACAAGAAGCTTGGTGCTTAAGGAAATCATGAAAGCATTGGGGGTGTGATATATTAGATTCCAGACCTTAACCAGTTAATAAAAATCAGGTTTTCTTTAAAAAATGAATGTAGGCTTAATGGACTTAATCTTTGGGAAGATGAAAACATTTAATTTCAGGAAGTAAATTTATTAGGAAACCTAATAAATGATTGATTCCATTGTAGCTAGAGGTGACATGGAGTAACTTTGGGAACACATGGGTTCAAATTTCACCTTATATTAGATATGCGATGTGGGGCAAGTCATCTGATTTTTCTAAACCTCACTTGCCTTTTCTGAAGTATTGTGGTGTTGGACTTCTGAAGTCCTGTAGCCCCCTATCTGAAGGCCTATTGGTATGGATTTCTCTCTTTATTGGTTGAAATGCCCTGCTTGATGGGCAGAATGGATTTGGAAAATGGCTAAAGAATCCCCAGCTTTTGCCAGGTCCCTTTGGAATTTATCAAGTGTGTTATATCATTCTCATTGGGAGAGCTCCTTCTTTCTGTTTTGTCAGGTATATATTCTATGTAAATCTTCTCTGATTTCTGTTTTGCTATAATTGCTATCCACTGTGTATGTTTATTCTGCAACAGGTATTTGGTAGGAAAGAGGTTAAACAACCTGAAGTTGTGTTGGATTCTTCCATTTTCTCTCTTAAAGCTGGAAGACAGAAGTTCCTGAATTGAATTGATTTAAAACTTGATAAGTCCTGAGGAGGACTGACTTCTGAAGAATCTCAGATGGCACTGTTGAAGGCTGGAAGTCTCTGACCTGTCACCAAATCCCTTACCCACTAAGGAGAGAGTCATATGCCAATGGGACTTGGGACAGGGATTTCAATCCCATTTTAGCTCTAAATATATGATTCTAAAAAGATCAAAAAGAGTGTTTTGACATAAATGATTACATATTTGAGCACAAGGACTGATTTGGCTCTCTTATGTTATAAAGAGTAATTTAATGAATGAGTAGTTTAAGGAAGATTTTGTACTTTAATAATATTGAACAGAGAATGACAATAGAAATGTAAACAACATTCCCATTTGCTAATTGTTCTTTACATTGCTCTCCTTTGATCTTTATCAAGCATTCTTTCAACAAACTTTTACAAGTACCTATAGTAGTGTAAGTGTTTGTCTATTTCCTGTAGGAAGTGGTTCCTAAATCAAGCCTAGAAGGAAGAAGTGGGAGTGCATTCCAGAAATAGGGGACATTCTATTTTTAAAAGAGGGGGAAAATATAATGTCAAACTAAGGGAATATGAATAAATCATTTTGACTGGGAAATGGCTGGAGCATAATGAACATGAAGAGATGGATGTGAAATAATTTGGGAAATATAGACTATAGTTGGAAATGCCAAACTGAGAAATTTGTATTTATCTTGGAAGCAGGAAGAAGTAATCATAAATCTTTGAGCAAGCTAATGACATAGAGCATTTTATTTAGGAAAATTATTTTGGCATTAGTGAGGAAGATAAATTAGAAAGGAAGAAATTGGAACCAATTAGAAGAATGTCTCATTAACCCAGGTAAGAGATGATATGGGTCTAATTGAGGACAGTGGCTGTATAAATATGAAGAAGCTAGATTCAAGAGGTGTTATGCAGAGAAAAATGAACAAGACAGACATTTATTAGCTATGGAGATGGTATGGAAGAATAAGGAGTCAAGGATAAAGAGCCTATTTACTGCTTACTAAGCAGAGACTACTTGAGGAATTGGGGAGGGAGGAACATGTATTTTGAGCTACCTATGGGATATCCAAGTAAAGGTAATAGAAAGAGCATTGGAAAGGTGGTTGGCAACTGTAAGCAGACTGACATAGAACCAAGGAGAAACTCCAGAGAAAAGCAGGAATAAAGATATCAAAGAATTACATGACAGAAAGAGATGAACTGGTTATGAAGTAAGATCAAGGAATAACAGGTGGCTAGCCATGGTACTTCATTGGTACCCATAAGATGTTGCAAGAAAGTGAGTAAAACTGTAAAGTTACCCATGCATATAACCTGTAAATAAAAGGCTATTAAATAAAAAAATATGATTTGTTGATAAGCTTGTGAATTTAGAAAAATATAGAAAGACTTGAACTTATGAAGGAAGATGGCATCCACCTTCAGAAAAACATAGGACAAACATAATATATAGATTTATATAAATGTATATGTGTATATGATTGTAGATATCTATGTCTATCAATCTTTATATTTATTTGTGTTTTTATAGGATGCAAATGTTGTAGTTCTACATTTAAATGCATATTGAGTATAAAGAAAAACACCATTAAAACTGGAAGGTGGAATTGGAAGTTTAAAAATAAAAAAAAAGAGCAAAACATCTATTATATTAGGGCCTTACCATTCCCCAATAACGTTTTGGGAGGACATAGATGATTTTCATGTTGCACAAGAAAAACCAGATCAAAAAATGAGAAAGAAAAAACCAAACAAACAACACAAAAAAGGTGAAAATACTATGTTATAGCTCATGTTTAGTCTCCTTGGTCCTCTTTCTGGATGCAGATGGCTCTCTCCATCACAAATCTATTAGAATTTGTCCTCCTCTTTAAAATGAAGGTTCTGGGAGTAAACATCCAGTCAGAATGAGAAGTCAATAATGGAAAGATATTGAGAGATATTGAAAAGGAAAAGACTAATAGTCTTTGGATTTGGCAATGAATAGATCATTGCTTGCCAATTTCAACAGAGTGATGAGGTGGGAAGCAGAATCACAAAGACTTTAAAGTGATTGAAAGTGAGAAAGAGGTAACACGTGTTTGCAGGAGTTTGACTTTGTAGGAGGTAAGGTCAAGAAAGTTGAGAACTGAAATAAAGCCATTAAATTATGTAATTAGTTGAATAGGAGAAGGCGAGTAGGCTGTTTTGTTGTTGTTGTTGTTGTTTTAAGGAAATGACAGTTATTTTATGAATCCAGAGTTTCCTGTGAAAACAAAACCCCATCTTTTCAATATTAACACCTTATTAATATTACTCTTCTGTGACTTGTAGATCAGCACTGAATCAGAGCTAAAGACAAGCATCACATATATGGCAATGGAAAGATACATGGTGGGTTGAGCAAACTATATTATATAACCAATGGCGAATGTTATTCTAAAAAGGAACAGAGATAAAGGATATCATCAAGGAATTATATTATTGGAAGAGAAGATGGCTGGTCATGTGGCAAGATGGAGAGCTGATGAGGGTGGCTAGCCAGAGTATTCCAATAGTACCTTCATCATGTCACAAGAAAGTGAGGAAGCTCTTTAGCATATTGGGTAGAACTTTGGGCTGAATTTTTGGAAGGATGTGGCCCAGCATCACACAGATGCCCGGGATGAGTAGGCATAGATGAGTTGTGACCTACATCATTAGAGGGAACTCCCAAACTAATAGATCATAGCTCCATTTGAGTATTTTGTATCAAAATAAGAGTGTTATGAATATCCATAAATAGCATTTAGGTACTAGTAACTTATTTTGTGTATCATCTGATTCCTTGGAATTTTCTCCTTACTTTCTTCTGGCTATTTGAACATTCTAGGAAAGAGAAGAGGGAATAAAAGATGGATCTTCAATCAATTCTTCTTGTTACTGTTGAACAACCTCAGCCAGTACTTTCAGTGAAACTCACTGTACTTTCTCAAGGTTTTCACAATATCACCATCACTTATGTAACGAGGGTGCCCAGAAGTCAGTCACTTTATATGTGTAATGCAGTCTGACAAAGACAAATTCCAACATAAGTCATTAATCATCCACAGAAACTCTTCTCTGCTCAAATGACACTTAGCCATTTGCCCTTGAACAAAGACAACATCCTCCTTCTTTGGTTGTTGGCTGGCTGGCTTTGCCCATTTTTCCTTGGTGGGTGATAAATGTTTGTCTTATAATCCACATCCTTTTTATTTTTCAGTCCATTTTAAGTTGGCACGACAGGGAAGAGATTTGGGATCACAGCATGTGATAGAAAACCTGGGATCCCAGACATGCTTTTATTTCTGCTAAATCAGTCTTCAATTGAGATAGTTGGCACAGTAGGTAGAGTACCTTGTCTGGAGTTAGCGAAACTCATCTTTCTGATTTCAAATCTGGCCTCAGGCACTTACTAGCTCTCATTTTGACTAAGTCTGAGCAAGTCACTCAACTCTATTTCTCTCAGTTTCCTCATCTGTAAAATGAGCTAGGAAAGGAAATGGCAGACCACTCTAGTATCTTTACCAAGGAAATCCCAAGTGGAATTATGAAGAGTTGGACATGATTGAACTATTGAATTAAATAAGTCTCAGCTTCTCATTTATAAAGTAAGGCTAATAATTCATTCCTTCTATATTCATGCACACACCCGGACACATGCATATTCGTGCTTACATATATACATATATACCTAGACTATATATACTCATACCCTACTATTGGATCTGGAAGGAAGTCTAGAAGTCCTATAGCCCAATCCCTTTGTTTTTTCTGATGAGAAACCTGGAGAGAAATAATTTACCCAAGTGTTTTTGAAGATATTGAGCTATTTCTTCTTGTCTCCACGAAATATACAAATCTGTAATACACATAATCTCTTTAATTCCTTCTAAAACCTTATACCCTCTTTCTATATGAAACTACTCTAAAACTAACTTTCCAAAACAAACTGTATTTTATATGGGTATGGTTGACATCATTATATAGCATAACCTTAGGGGTGTCAAATGATTCTTCATTTTTATTAACTGCAACTCCTCCTTGGCCCAGCCACAAAGCAGAATGTCTATATTGTCACTGAAAAGCCTTATTGAAATGCAATGTTGTTTGGAATTATGGTGACACAGTGAGTCATGGTCAGCTACTAATACTTTAAATTATTTTTTAGGGGTGTGTATGTGTGTGTGTGTGTGTGTTATGGGGATGTCAAAACACCAGGAAAATGCAAATGACAACTCAAATCAGCTCTTAAGAGCTGATGTTAATTTTTTTTTGTGTGAACATTTATATTTTTGAAAGTTAGCAAATGCTAAAAATGCTTGATTTCAGTCAATAAATATTGTTAGGTTCCCACTATGCATCAGGCACTGGATTGTACAATAAATTTATTGCTCTGTTGATTGTTTAGACTTAAAAAAGTATGGGAGAAAATATTTTTGCAGATCAAACTTAAAAGTATGTCATCTGTTCCTTTTTTTTTTTTTTGCAAAAGTTTTTGCAAAACCTTTATTAGCACACCTCTGAATGGCACTAAAGACAAACCTTGGTTACAGTCTTATATTATGTTTAGGACATCCCTGATATTAGGGAAGATGTAACATTTTCACTTTCTATCTTATCTGGGACTAATTTTATTCTTATTCAGTGTAGCGGGAATAGTAATTGTAAAGTGTGTAAAGAATCCTAGATTTGAGTTTGGTTTCTGACTTTTATTGTGAAGAAGCAAATCACTTGATCTTCATCTTCAAAATGGAGATATTATACCTGTGCTAATAATATTTGTACTCTTTACCTCACTAGTTTCAGGGGAAGAAAGTACATAATAAAGCCTATAAAGTGATGTAAATCTGAGCTATTATAATAGTGGTGTCAGTGTTGTTACGTGGGAACACTCCAGATAGACCAAGCAACATCTTTTGCTGATCCTAATCCTGAAAGTGCTACTATTCCCAACTAGATCCAACCCGTGGTTTATTATATGAGTAGAGAATGCATACCGTTTGTTTCCTTTGTTAGCTTGCCCCTTTGTCTTGCTGTTCCTGTGCTTCTTTCTGTGCAAATCTCTGGGCTCCCAGGTCCTGCAAGAGTGAATGTTGATACCAGCCTCTGCTTGACTCTGTCTTGCTGAATTCCTTGGAGTTCAGTGTCTTGCCCAGAACTTTCTTGCTGTATTCTACTCTTGCTTTCTGTGTTTTGACCCCCTCTCCCGAGTGTTCCAGTATTCTAAAACCACTGGCTGTCTGTGTGAACAGTCTTATTAGGCAGGATATTTTATGTGACCTGTGCACATCAGATGCTAGAGTGGAGAAATTGTGATCTCTATTTAGTTTCCATTGTGTTTGTTGCATGGCTGTAGTGTAAGGGAGGGGACATGCATTAAGAAAAAATTAACAAGAGTATCCTAGGATCGGCAGGGACTCCCTGGAAAGGACCATCAAGGGATCATCTAGTCTGACTGTCTGATTTTACAGATGAGGAAACTGAGACCTAGACTTTCCTGATGTCATACAGCTAGCAGCAAAGTACAGAGCTAAGTTCTGAACTCAGGTGTTCTGATTCCAGTTCTAGCATTCTTTCCACAAGACCATGCTAACAGCCCTAAGCAAAATTGTGAAGTTAGTAAAGAGACTCTATGGTCTTTATTTCTACTTCATTTTATTAAGAACTCTGCTCCTTCCTATTTGTGTGAACTTGGGCAAGCCAAGTTTTTGCTTATTTGCTCTAAGCCTTAGTTCTCTCATTTTTGCCAGACAGAGAGACAGAGAGAGAGAGAGAGAGAGAGAGAGAGCTAGAGAAACAGAGAGTCAGAGGGCCAGAGAGGGAGAAGGGGAGGGAGAGTGTGTGTGGGTGTGTGTGAGTGTGAGTGTGAATGTGAATGAGTGTGTATGTGTGGGTATTGGATAATATCTCTAAGGTTCCTTTTGTCTCCAAGGGATCTTCATGTTCTCTTTTCTATCAAAACTGTATTCTAAGGAAAGGATGCGATTAACCTATTTACACTCATTGATAATACCTTGAGTCATATGTGGGTTTGACCTTCTCAGGATAAATTCTAGTGGCATTTATACATTAATGTAGAGGACTCCCTATTTGTCTTATGTCAAGAAAATGCTATTCTGTGGAGAAATGTTTAAAAGACTTACACATGTGAAACCTATATTAGATTGCTTGCTATCTTGGGGAAGAGAAAGAAAGGGAGAAAAATGTGGAACATGAGGTTTTGCAAAGATGAATATTGAAAACCATCTCTGCATGAATTTGGAAAAATAATATACTATATAAAAAGAAAATGCATATCAAAGCTAGGTGGGAAAGTTATTTTTCTGGGGGAAAAGGTTTTCCAAGTGCCTCTGAAATGACAATTTGTATTCAGCAGAAACTCTACTAATGTATAAGTTTGACCTTGCTATTAGATTCTTCTTCCTGTACTTCCCCAAGTGGATCTGACCACATCCTTTCAAAAAGCTAATGGGGAACATGAGAAAATTTTATTTTCTCAGATATTTTTTGCTACTTTAGCCTTATGTCACCCCAAACTTAATAGTCATAAGTCCTAGAATTTTAAAGAAGGGTATTTTAGAAATCATCTATTCCAACCCTCTCATTCCCACATGGGGCCATAGTCCTTGATAGTCATCAAGAGCAGAGGTTAGTGGAATTCTGGTGATGAGACTTGGTAAGAGCTCTGAACTTTGGTCTAAATGAGCTGAATCACAGGCATTTGTAGATTTTATACTTCCTTCAAGAGAGATTACATGGTCCAGATTACTGTGTTATGGGAGAGATTCCAACATTTTCATAAGTTCTTTAAAAATCAACAGGAAGACATGTTTTTTTTTTTTTAAGCAAATCCCCACAAAACCTCCATTTCCTTAGTCTAAGTTAAGAATGACTAAAACCCAAGTCACAGGCCACATTTCCAGTAACACTAGTGAGAAATATAGCTTCTGCAGGCTGTAATGGATATTCAGATATGAACTTCTGAAGACAAGAAAAAGGACTGAGATGATATGATAGAGTGGATAGGATACTGGAGTTGGAATCAGGGAGACCTACATTCAACTCCCTCTATAGACCCTTACTAGCTGTGTGCTTGTACAAATCACTCAACCTCTTTGAAATTTTGTCCTTTCATTTGTAAAATGCGGGGCAAAGGAGACGATCTCATTCTAACCCTAAGCCTATTAACCATAGAACCTTTAACATCATTCTACAATTACAAATATCAGGAAGCAAGAAAATCTGAATTAATTAGCTTCAGAGCCATACACAAGATTTCTAAGAAGGTAAGACATTTGAATAGTCTCCTCATGATTTAACTATTCAGACATGGTTGAATATAGTGAAAACCATCTCTGCATGAATTTGGAAAAATAATATACTATATAAAAAAGAAAATGCATATCAAAGCTAGATGGGAAAGTTATTTCTGATTATACTAGTCCCATTCCATGAGCATCATGAAATTATTTGTTACCAATTCAGTTCCTGTATTCAGCCGACCTTCCACCTATCCTTACCCTCCCTTAGACCCCAAGTAGATAGAAAAGCTATTAAGTCTTCTGATGCATTCCTGTGGCATGGAAATATCCCTGGATTCTTGTGCCATACTGATTGAGTTAAAACTAGCAGATCTTCCCAACCTATTCAGGCTTCAAATATGGGCACAGAAATGAAGTATCTATTGTTTAAGGATCAATCTAGCCAAGTGCAGAGAGCCTCATTTCCATGGGGAAAGTTTCTGGATAATACCATGTTTGGCCACTGCAAGTCATGATGCTATTTAGTTACTCAGGGAGCAGAGGAGAAACAGCTGGACTTGAGGTCAAAGATTGTGAGATCTTGAATTTCAGGGGTTGGCAGATGTCCGGATAGAATTACTGCAGATGCTAAGAGATATGATTCTGGATGTTTGGATAACAAATTGAGATTTAGAAACCTTCCTCCTTTTTTCAATTCCTTCCTCCACTTACCATTTATTAAGAACTTAAGGTGATTGATTGATTAAGGTGATGAAGCTTGAACTAGGGTGGAAATTTTGTTAGTGGACATAAATGGAAAATGGGAGTTCTTTTGTACAGATAAGACTGGATAAGGCCTACCAGTTTATTGAATTTGTGGAATGAAAAAGATGAATGGGAAAGGATATCTCTGAGATTACATTGCAAAGATGGTGGTGTCTTCAATAAACATATGCAGAAATGAGTATCCTCAACTATATAGTCATGGACCTTGAAGGATTGAAAAGTGGAAAGAGAAAAGGACATTCAGATCTTAATATACTTAACTGTTCCATGCAAATAGTTATAGAGAGCAGAGAGGTGCAGAAGACTCTTTAAATATCTATCTATAGTCCTTACCTTTAGGCACACATCTCATTCTGCCTCCCGGATATCTCTGAGGTTTGCAGGGAAGTATGGAGAGTATTAGTATGAAGGTTGCTCATCCACCTTTGTTGTTCATCTATCACGCAACTCTCACGTGGCTTCAAGAAGTTATGGTGTGTATAGCAGCCACATCCTGGTAAACCATTTAGACAGATAGACCACCAGGTGGAGGGTAGCCAATACCCTCCCATTAGTGAGCTAGAAAGGTATCTACCCAAAGGACTGAGGACTTCTTTGGTGGAATGGGCAAATAAGAACAATTTGTTTCAATCAGGAAGGCGACTGAAGCAGGCACTATAGAGCCCTTAGAGCTTGGTAAGACACTGAAGATGCCAAAATCTTCCACTACGTTTTGAGCCATTAACAGTTATCCTAACTTTTGTTCTGCCAGTGTTGGTGACTGAGAGAAAGAGTGAGGCTGATGATTTGGGCAATTCTGAATCATTTAAATTAATTCATGCATAAGTCGAGACATCGCTTGTTCATGATCATTATTGATTATCTTTGAAAGCAAAGAACTACTACCACCATCACCAATAACCTGAGCTAATTCCCCTCAATCATGTGTGACCAAAGAGGACTGCAATGAAGCAGAGAATGCAGTTGATTTAATCACAGTAGAATCTGCCCTGCATAAATTAGATTCCTTTTTCAAGCCTGGACCAAACAATTTGCGGGTAGCAATAACTATCCCATCCTTCTTGCTTTTGGACAAAGATAGTAGTGTAATAGGTCTTAACACCCCTATTTTAATTTTGTTTTTTATAGTATTAAAGTATATTATAATTGATATATACCTAGTAACCTAGATATTAAATTCAATCTCTTTTATTTTAGATAGCAAAATAGAATATTGAACTCTGAGTCAGGTAGACTGGAGTCTGAATCCTGCCTCAGAAACTTAATATGTGTATGACCCTAAGCATATTACTTGACCTCTCTGTGTTTTATTTTTCAAATCTATAAAATGGAATTAATAATAGTCCCTATCTTATAGGGTTGTTGTGAGGATCAAATGAGATAATATATTTAGAGTATTTTGTAAAACTGAAAACTATATATAAGTGCTAGCTGCTATTATTATTTTATATAAGGTGCTATATGACCTTTTACAGTTTTGGTTTGGACTTCTGTAAAATAGAGCTAATAATACTTTGCCTACCTTTCTTTGTTGCCAAAATTCATTGTGATTATACTACTAATAGTCGAAGGAGTATTTTTCCTTTATCAATCTCTTCTTCAATTCCTTTTGCATTTTTGTGTATGTCAGACAATTAGCTATATGTATATATATCTATACTATTATATGTACATGTAAACATCTATTTATGTGTGTTCTGCCCTATTCTCTCATTTCATATTATATATTTTAGCACTTTATTACAGCACTTAACTAGAGAACTCTGTTTTTTGTCTCAAAGTGTTCTTAGAAACTGTATCACAAAGTGCATCATTGTAAAATGAATCACATTTTTCTGTGAGAACAAAAGCTATGATTTGGGGTTGCCTTCCTGTCCAAGGGCATGGCATAAAATCAATCATAGATAAGAGCAACAGAATTTAATAAAAGCAGAGATACAACTATAAACCTCTATAATCATTAACAAAATGTAATTATCCTCCTATTCATATGAAATAGGAGTAATGCTCTGTACACATTGATTTGGCCATAAACTCAAAAGTACAACACCCACACAACACATGAAATATGCATCTCTGGGTCAACAAATTGATCCCACAAACAAAGTATTAAACATTTAATTAAGAAAGAACCATCCAGCTTAAGAGCTGCAAGGGATCCCACAATCATCTAGTACATCCTTCTTTATGCAGTTGAAGAAACTAACACCAGGCAGAGTCAACGGTCCCATATGGATAAATGGCAAAGTTAGAATAAGCACCCATATATCCTGGCTCTCAGGCCAGTATTCAGCCCTGCACTCTTCTCTTTGTTGATTCTCTTGCTTTTAAATCTTCCTGTGTTGCCTCCTAGGAAGCCTGATTTGTAGTGCATTCCCTACCCTGCCTTACTCCAGATAGCTATTATGCCTGACTCTCTTAGCAGTCTGGTTCAACTCTTCTGTCTCACTGGCTTGATAACCTCAGTGATCTGTAGTTTCATTTGACTTTTAAGAATTTAAAAAGCCTTTATTTTTGTATGTGTAAAATATTTTAGATAGCTAAGTTTTTTTGAAAAGCTGTCCAGAGGAGTTTGAACTGATCTCCTTTTTCTTTTGATAAAAGTTCCCAGGAAGAAGCAGGGACTTCAAAATAATTCCATTGACCTTTTGGCAAGACTTTTCAAAAATATCCTTCAATTCTTTCTTTTAGTAGAATGCTTACATACAAGCAAACTGTTTATTAGTAGTAAACAAAGATGGGCAAATCTTTATTAAATATTTACTGAGTACAGAGGACTATTCTAAGCTCTCATTGGAGGGCCAAACTTTTGCCTTTGCTCTCAGGGAGCATATATTCTAATAAGGATACAGAAGATGAATATGATAACTATAATGCAAAATAAAACATGTCAAGAATATAAGACTAGTTCAAAAAATACTGCATAAGCATGAAAAATGAAGTGGTGAAGAAGGGAATCCTAGAGAAGACGGCATTTGAGTTTAGTGACAAGTAATTGATAAGGATTTAGTAAACAGTAAACACATGCACTGGCAAGACAGGGCAGAGTAGGCTATATTAGGGTGAAGAAGGTGTTCTAGATATAGGGAAATAGCCTGAACAAAGGTCCAGGAGAAGAACAGTGAAGGAAACTGCTGGAGTTGAATATTTTGAGAAGAACAAATTTTCTCCATGCCATTTCTCAGCTAATCACTTGGCTTTAATTTTTTCATCTGACAAATAGGAATAATATGGAACCACCTTCACAGATCAGGTAAGACTGTGTAAAGTGTTTAGCAAACTTTAAAACACTATATAAATGCTGTCATCATTATTTAAAAAAATCCTTAATGAGAATATACATTTATTAAGTCAGGGCCACTATCTTATACTTCTATTGTATACTATAGTGTTAAATACAATGTCAGGCATATTATAACTTCAATAAACATTTGCTGATTAATAGAGATCTTGTCTACAACTTTTATTTTCTGGCTTTGTTTTTCTGTTTATACTCTTCCCTGCTATTCTACCCTCCAGTGAAATAATTCTATTTCTCATTGATTACATTATTTATATTTTCTATGCATAGTCTTAAACTTCCAAATTTCGTCATTTTCTTGTCCTAAGATTCCTTAGTTGCATGCAGTTACTTTATTTCTTCTTGTGATTTTAGGCTAATTAATTTTCTCTTTTTGAATTTCCTCAATATTCATGTTTATTATTCATTTTGATAATTTTTGAAAAACATTTCATCAAGTTTAATAGCTATTACTTCCATTGATGTTATTTCAGTACATTTTTTCTTTTAATTTTTATTTTTCATTGCATCATAATTCTGCTTTACTCATTATTTTGGTCATTTAAAATTTTTTCTTCAAAGATCTTGCATAACTTTGCTTATTTCTAGTGTTTCTATCCTTTTTAAAAAAAAGAATATTAAGGTATCTTCCATATAATCCCCTTGCTCTATCCCTTTGCAGAAGTGTTAAGCCTATAACTTTTATAAGTGCTGTCCCTGTGTTTTTAAGGATTTTAAGGATTTTGTTTGCAATGGAGGTTTAGATTATATCAAACCTTACCCCTCTTTGGTAAATGGGCCCATACAAAGCTCTTTGACTTAATGTCTAGTTGGAGAGAATAAGTCTTTCTTGAGGAAGAGATAGAAATCCTGGGAAGAGAACTTAGAAGATGAGAGGATCCAAGGTAAGGTCATCTGATGAAATTGCCAATGGTAAGAGATGAACCAGAGCAGAGACATTATTGACTTCTGAACTGGCCAATAAAGACAATGGGATAAGACAATAGTGCTGAGAGACTATGCTAGCTGCTGCAGGGATAGAATGATGATATTCAGGAAGGATGATGCTCAAGAGGCATGAGAAGCAGGACTCATTGCTGCCAAGATGGGATGTTTTTTTTTCTGCTTGAAATGGGTAGTTTTCTCTTGGACCTAAGTTTGGAAAGAGGATAGAGAAACATATTAACTTGGGAACTATTGGTGAGAATGTTTCTAACTTTATTTCTTTTCTGGCTCAATAATATGTTTTTTATTCCTTCCATGCTGTGGCTTGCTTTGTCTTTGATACCTCTATGACATCTATAATATGTAATCCCTTATCTCCACTCGCTGAGGAGTGAGTTCATATTCTCATCATTTGTCACCTAGATTATTGCAAAAGACTCCTAATTAGTTTCCCCACCTCAAATTTCTCCTCGTTCTAGTCCATCCTACACATTGCTGCCAGTGATTTTCCTTAAGTGCTGATCTGACCTTGTGACTCCCTTACTTAATCAGTTCCAATGCTTCCTGTTGCCTGTGAAATATAATATAAACTCCTTGGCTTAGCTTTTAAAGCTATACACAAGCTGGCCCCAGACCATCTTTCCAGCTTCATTGGACATTACTCTCCCTCTGACCCCTTTCAATCCAGACACACAGGATTTTTCACTGTTTCTCGAATACCACAGTCCCTATGCCTCTCTCTCCCTCAAAGTGGTCATCCCACATGCTTGGAATGCATATCTTTATCTTCTCCTCTTGATTTCCTCTTTTCATTTATAACAAAACTCAGATGTCATCTTCTTTATGAAAACTTTCATGATCTGCCATTTGCTAGGGCCCTCTAGCAAGGCAGACCCAACATTACACTTAATTACTTTGTATGCATGTGCATTTATTTACTTTTTATTTATACTGCATATATTTTATATGTCTTTATTGATTGACATCCCCTTTAGAACATAAGTTCCTTGAGAGTAAGGATTGTTTTATTATTTGTTCTTGTATCACTAGGTCTGGCTCATAGCAGGCACATATTAAATAGATACTTGTTCATTGAATAACATGGTGAAATCAGAACATTTACACCTGAGTTAACTTTAGAGATCCCAGTTTTACACTGGAGTTGAGACTTGAATTGTGATTTTCTAAGATACTACACTGAATCCAGAAATCCATGATAATTTGAAAGCAGAGTGTTCAATGGATAAAACATAAATGTAAATTTCAGATTTCTTTTATGTCAATTTTATGTATTTGGTTTTTCTTCTCTCTCTCTCTATCTTATCTCCTTTCTACTCATTCTCCTTTTGTTTTTCCTATTTCCTTTCCCCCATTTCTTTTTTCTTCCTTTCTCGTCATTATTTATCTTCTAATTTCTTTCTTTATTTCCCTTCCTTTCTATATTTTCTTCTACTTATTTTTCTCTTCATTTCTCTCTGAAATTTTCCTTTTATTTCCAGAAAAATGAATAATATTACTGTTAAAACACTTATCACAGAGCCTGACACATAGTATAATGTGATCACTATGTCATTTGGTTTTGCTTAATTATTAAAAACAATAATTAGAAATACAAAGTAACATTTCTTGGTTACAAGGAAAGATTGGATGGATTGGGAATTTTCAGTGATAACTGTGATGTGAAAAATAAAAGACAGCAACAAACTTTAATGAAAATTAGCAGTAGTTGGGAAAGAAGAGAGAGAAGGAAAAGGAAAAAAAGAGGAGGAATAGGAAGAAAAAGGAAGAAGAAGATGAAGATGATGGGATGAGGCTGGTTCTAAATTTTGATAGGAAATAGACTTTGCTTTCCAAGTAATTCTGAATTGCATTTTCAGGGTTATCATGCATTTTCTCCATTTCTGAAGCCCATTTCCCTTGATCATACCTACAACTCTGGACAGAACTGACATTTCATCATACATTGCTTAAAAAAAATGCAAATCCTACTTAAAAGGCTGACATTTTGTTTTCGGTGAAGTCTGCAGTTTTCTGAAGAGAACTTTGTAACAGAAAAGATGCCTTATTCTCTTGTTTCATTTCTAAGAGACCTGGGTCTTTCCCCAACACTCACCTCTCCCAATTAGGAAGTAGTTTCTTTACTTTATACTCATTTTATGCAATTAGGATAATAAGATTTTGGATTGCAAAGTACCTTAGATATTCTCAAATCTAATGTCTTCATTTTGCAGATAGTGTAACTGAGACATAGATATACAAAGTGACTAATCATCTTCTGATTTATTTATTTTATGCACATTTCTGTTGTTCTTTTAGAGAAGAAACTCTTTGAAGTTAGGGGCTATTTTTCTACCTCTCTGTTTTCCCTGGCATTCATCATAGCACATTGTGGATTATTGATGTTGAATAAAGAAGCTATAGTACTGGAATACTGTGTTCATTTTTAGAAGCTTTTTTTTTTTTTAAGAATTAAAGATATCTTTCATTTTTTATTACCTTCATTGGCAAATTTCAAAATCAATCTGTCTGTCTCTGTCTCTCTTTTTTTCCTCTCTTCCTTCTCTCCCTTTCTCCTTCCTTCCCCTAACTCTGTCTCTCCTTTTCCCTCTCATTCTCTCCTCTACCTCTCTTTCTTCCCCTCCCTTCTACTCTCCTTCTCTCTCTGTTCCTGTCCCAGTCCCTCTCTCTCTTCTCTCCTTCTTCCTCCCCCCTTTTCTTTTCTTCTCTCTTTCCTTTTTTCCCTTGCTCCCTCCTACCTCCCTCCCTTCCCTTCTCCTCTCCCCCTCTCCTAAATTTCTTTCAATAGTTTTGACTTGGAGCTTATGTCCAGTAATGGGATTTCTGGTTCAAACTAGTAGTTATTTTAATAAGTGGGACATTGACAAGCTAAAATACAATGAGAGAAAGGTTATGAAAATGATTAAATGTTTACAAATGATGCCATCTACATGTGCTGCAATATTTGTAGACGTTATGTTTGCAGTAACAAAGAACTGAAAACTAAGGGACAATTCATAAATTGGGCAATAGACGAATAATAGTTTTGTGCTATAAGA
The DNA here is from genome assembly GCF_902635505.1 of Sarcophilus harrisii. Taxonomy (NCBI): domain Eukaryota; kingdom Metazoa; phylum Chordata; class Mammalia; order Dasyuromorphia; family Dasyuridae; genus Sarcophilus; species Sarcophilus harrisii. The sequence continues at coordinate 346,606,844 of NC_045426.1, forward strand.
AATTACAAAAGGGACAATTTCTTTAGAACCAGGAGAATAATTTATACAATTACAACATTTTAAAGAAAAACAGCTTTGAAAAATTTAAGAATTCTGAATAATTCCATAACTAAACATAATAACAAAGGACTGATGATAAAGCATGTTATTTATCTTTTGACAGAGGTAATGGACTTGAGATATAGAATAAGACATATATTTTATTATGCAACCAATGTGGGAATTTGTTCTTCTGGATTATGCATTTTATTAAAAGGATTTTTTTTTCTTGAGGGGGACAGTTAAAAGAACAGAAAGAATCACAAACAAGCAAATTAGCACAGACATTTATACATTGTTTTTTATTTTAAATATGTAATAAATTCAATGTGCACATAAAAAGAGATTCACCAAAAAATCCTCTTCTGTTCTTTGCATATGAATGCCCATTTTGTTTGAGATTTGGAATAAAAATAAAATAAAAAAGAAATGATGACACAGGGAAAATGAATTGAAGAATTTGTATGCTAACCTGGAAAAGACAAGATTTAGAAGGTACTCAATTTTTATTTTTCTGTCAATTGGAAGAAGAATTTACACATACTCAATATGTTCCTTAAATTATTCAATGAGAACCAATGGCTAGAAATTGTTAGGGATGTTGTGTCCAGGATTCCTGCATTGGAACCAAATGTTTTTTCCTATTCTTTTCAACTTTAAGTTTCTATGACTTTGTATGACTTTTTCTAAGTTGATGGTATTTTGTTTACATAATTGTGGAGTTATGCTTAATTCAAAAATTTCACAATTATTTATTGTTTTCTTCCATGTATTTGACACTTGACCTACTACATGTGTAATAGAGGATATAAAAGAAATTTATAATGACCCTCCAAGGAGGTTACAGTATAATGAAGGACAAAAGACCTAGAGTTTTGGAGAAAATAGAAGGCTGCAATAAGATTCTAAATTGAGCATAATTTAATGCCAATATGTTTGATTGTGACATTTAATGTAATGGAACATCTGGAAGGGCAGAGATCTATGTTGGCCAGAATTATTAGGGGGAGTTTCATAAAAAAATGATATGAGACAATATAAACTTAGGCAACATTAATAGAAGTGTAGAATAATAGCAAAATGTATAATTAATAGAAACATAGAATGGCACAATAGAAACAATATTCAGAGTGAAGGAAGTGATAGTTTCTATATAAATTTATCCACTTCTGAACCAAGTCAGTTATTGTATTCTGTTCTCAGTGCCACATTTTAATACCTAGAAGAGAGGTGGTTACCATGGTAGTGAGACTGGAGACTATACTATCTAAGGAACAAGTGGACAAGGGAGTAGTCTTATAGTAGAAAAGATATGGGGTCAGATCTTAACTGATCTTAATGTGTTTATAAGCTGCATGATCTCAAGCAAATCATTTAATCTCTGTGCCTCAGAGCACATCTGAATTAGTTGAACTCAATAGTCTCTATATGGTCTCAAACCCTAAATCCTCAATCCTATGATAAGAAAGAGTTTGTGGCAAATGTACATTTGTTTCCAATTAAGCAATTACAGCGATGTGAAGTCACCATTTGAGATAAAAAAGGAGGAGATGTTGTGAGAAATCTGAGGGGAAAAGAGAAGATTTGAAACAATCATTGTAGTGAGTGGCTTAGAGCAGTGATATTAAATTCAAATTAAAAAAATTCCCTGTGAGCTGCATATTGATATAGAAAACCACATATTAGTGTTATCTATGTTGTATTGTACTGGAGAACAGATAGAGTAATGAAAAGTTGGTAAGGACTGGGAAATGATACAACAAAACAACATGTTCCATTGTATTTTATTTACTTTGTTAAACATCCTCAATTACATTTAATCTAGATCTATGGGCCAAGGCCAGTGAGTTCGACTCCACTGGGTTAGAGAATCTATTAGGGAAAAGTGGAAATTTTGATTTTTTTCAATAAGTGAGATTTAATAGCATAAATTTTAGTTGGTCTCAGCATAGTTTCTTCACTTCCTTCAGCTCTGTTTAGCAATACAGCTGTAGGAATGAAGGATGCATAGGCTGAGTTCTGGCAAAGCATGATCAGGGATCACACATGGGAACAATAAATTTTAGAGTGGAATATTGTGTACTAGTTAAACAGGTACACTAAGGGATTTAGATTGGAAAGAGCAGAGAGCGTAGCCAAAGGGAGATTGAAGATCTGGAAAGTATGAAGGAAATGCCAATCAGGTAAAAATAAAGAATAGATTTGTGTTTAGTATTATGTACTATAGTATGATAAAGGATTATGATGATATAAAATGAGTTGACTGTATTTGAAAATGCAGATAGAATACTGCAGATGATGGCAAAATCAAATGATGATGGTCTTTATGTGTAGATGACATAGAATGGAGGAGATAGTTATGTGAATTGAGTAGATTTAAGAATTGGGAAGTCTGGGGATTAGGGCAACTCTAGCAAATATGCTGAAATCCCTTGTTTGAGGGCAGGAGATGAACTGAAGAGGAAGACTGTGAGTGATGCATGGAAACCAGCTACCAGTATCTGGTTTGGGATATAAATTTGAATACAGTGAATGCTAAAGAAGTGTTGATGAATGATGGTGGTAGAGGGAGAGTCTGGAAGAAGCAATGGGGAGGAAAGAGCATTCTTACTCCCCTACTGGGACCCGTGAGGTGGGCATTTGAAAGAAAGTGAAACAGTGGCCAGAAAGGCAGTGTTTTCTTGAAGGAAGCAGGTTTCAGTAAAATTCTAGAAGTAAAAAGGAATAAGAAAGGAAGAGGTCTAAAATGAAAAGAAGTTTATTAATTTTAAAAGGGAACGTCCCAAAGGCTCAGTAGAATGAAGAGGAAGATCTAGAGAAGAGTGGGAGAGAGGAAGAGAAGGTTGAGGTAGATGAGAAACAATGAGTAGATTACTTCATTGGTATGGGAAGTTATTTTGACAGTTAAAAGTTCAATGTCACTGGTGTGGGGAGAGGAAAAGAAGGAGGGAATATGCTAACCATTGGGGAATGAGTCTAGGAAGAGTATCAGGGGATGGGGGAGCCATTTTACTAAGTGATTAAAAAAATTAAAGATTTCTTTCAGGTCTAGTCCCTTCAGCTTTTGGCTTCATTCTCAACTGCCCACCTTTGTGGCAAGCTGTAATGTTCTTCTTGGTTTGGTTTCTTTGGGGTCTCTGGGAGCAGCCTTTATTTCAGTTCAGTAATCACCAAAAGTGTAGCCAGGTGTTAAAGTCCAAATCCTTTATTATTCTCCTTGCCTGGGGCCTGGGCCAGCTTTCTTGAGGTCCTCCTTACTGTATCTTGATTTTTGTGGGGGAGGCAAGAAGACCACCACCACCACCACCACCATGATCTCTATCTTCACTAGTTCTGTTTCTGACTGAGTTTGTCCAAGCTTATATGTTCTCTTATCATATGTGTGAATCTTGTAGAACTATATTAAGTACTAAGTACATGTACTGAACTACCATTGTCTTAATCAATTCCACTGACTTAAAACCTTGTAAGAATCCTTATTTCAGAGTTCTGGCCCATAACAGCAAGCTGTATTGCTGTTTCCTCTGGCCAAAATATGTCCTCAAGGCAGGTGAAAGCAGGCCTGTTGGTGTGTTGTCCTAAAGGGTCTCAGGTACCATATAACAAAAGCTTCTTAAACTGTGGGTTATTACCCACATGGGGTTTCATAACTGAATGTGGCAGACATAAAATTATGATTTATTATTAGTAAATATTTGATATGTATACCTATTTTATATACTTATATATCCAGCGTCATGTAATAATTTCTTGGGCAAAATGGGTTTGCAAGTGTAAAAAGTTTAAGAAGACCTGAAATATAGAGAAAAAGAGAAAATGTTGAGGTTTCTGAAAAGACAAGTTGGTCCCTGTGGAAATCATCATATATAGTGTTCACTGGGAGACTTTTCTGACTGAAGTTGAGATTGTGTGTCGGGTAATGATGGATGGCATGTTGAAGAGAGAGCTAGAATAGAATTATAAGATTTAAAAGTTGAAGAGAATGTAAAGGGTTAATCTCCTTATTTTCTAGATGAGGAAACTAAAGCCTAGAGAGTAAAAACCTTTACTTGACTGAGATCATGTAGCAGCAGAGCTGGAAGAAAACTTCAGGAGTTCTGAAGCAAATTCAATCCTCTTTTCACTGTATCATGTTAAACGTTCACTTTATCATGTTGGAATTTGAACTGGCTATGTTGGACATTGGGAAGTCACATCCGTGCAGATGTCTGAGTAGAGGAATGACATGATGGTAAGGGTCTTCTAGGAAGACTAAACTCTTTTTGATGTTCAGGATGGGATGGAGAGTAGTGGATGGGAAGGATGGGCTGGGCAGAAAATACAGGCAAGCTCCTCAGTTAGGTGACCTTTGTAATGTTTCAGACATGAAGTTACAAGAGCCTGGATTTTTTGCCCTCTAATGGTAGCCATGAACATAAAAAAGGGAGGATCTAAAACAATAAAAAAGGATTAGCTGTTGGTATTTTAGACAGCAAGCTTGGTATCAATTTTTCAATTTTTTCTTTCTGTGATATCCATTTGGACATGCAGAGATGTCTTGCTATTCCTTCTTTTTTTTTCAGATAGCTAGTCTTTGATATAGAGATCAAGTAGTTTGCTCAAGGTCATAGAGTCAGTGATAGAGCTTGGACTAGAAAGCAACTTCTTTGACTTTTTGCCCAGTGATTTTTCCACTAGCTCACAGTGCTGAAATTGCAAAGATTCAGACAGTGTTCTCTCAGAATGTTGGATATATTTCCAGGTCTCTATTTGACCTGTGCCCAAATAAGGTAAGATATAATTCATGAATATGTAAAAATTTAAAAAAATGTCTCCCCCAGGGTACTAACTATGATTGCCACCCATTGAAATTGCATTATTGCTGCCTCTGAATCATAGAAAATTTCTACCAAGAGGAGAGTTTACTGCTTCACAAGACAGTGAACTTTTGGCAGTTAAATTATCAGAAAGTTATCAATCTGAACACCTCCTCGTAACTTCCACTCCCTTTTACTCTTAGTCCTGACTCTATAGCAACACAGGACAAATCCATTCTCCCTTCCACTTGAAAATATCATTTAAAGTGAATCAACATTTAATTATTTATATATTCTCTCTTCAATTATTCTTAACGTTATTCTACCTCTCACCTTCTTTGATATAGTTTTTATTGAATTTCTCCTTTTAAAGCATTGTACTCAGAATGCTCAAAAAGTTATCAAACTGTGCATACCCTTTGATCCAGCAGTGTTACTACTGGGATTATATCCCAAAGAGATTATAAAGAAGGGAAAGGGACCTGTATGTGCACGAATGTTTGTGGCAGCCCTTTTTGTAGTGGCTAGAAACTGGAAACTGAATGGATGTCCATCAGTTGGAGAATGGCTGAATAAATTGTGGTATATGAAAATTATGGAATATTACTGTTCTGTAAGAAATGACCAACAGGATGATTTCAGAAAGGCCTGGAGAGACTTACACGAACTGATGCTAAGTGAAATGAGCAGGACCAGGAGATCATTATATACTTCAACAACAATACTAGATGATGACCAGTCCTGATGGATCAGGCCATCCTCAGCAACGAGATCAACCAAATCATTTCTAATGGAGCAGTAATGAACTGAACTAGCTATACCCAGAAAAAGAACTCTGGGAGATGACTAAAAACCATTACATTGAATTCCCAATCCCTATATTTATGCACACCTGCATTTTTGATTTCCTTCACAAGCTAATTGTACAATATTTCAGAGTCTGATTCTTTTTGTACAGCAAAATAACGTTTTGGTCATGTATACTTATTGTGTATCTAATTTATATTTTAATATATTTAACATCTACTGGTCATCCTGCCATCTAGGGGAGGGGGTGGGGGGAAGAGGTGAAAAATTGGAACAAGAGGTTTGGCAATTGTTAATGCTGTAAAGTTACCCATGTATATATCCTGTAAATTAAAGGCTATTAAATTTAAAAAAAAAAAAAAGAATTTTTGACTCATGCTGAGTTTGCGACCAGGTTAAACCAAGGGCCAGTTCTCTGTTCTTTGCTCTCCCTTTCCCTCTCCCCCTCTCTCCTCCTCCTCCTTCCCTCCCTTCCTCCCTCTTTCCCTTCCTGTTTCCCTCTTCTCCCTCCCTTCCTCCCTCCCTTCCTTCTTTCCTCTCTTCCTCCTCCTTCCTCCCTCCCTCCCTCCCTTAACCCTTCCTTTAAATTAATTTTGGCCATTTAAGGTAATTATTTATGTAAACATTCTCTCAAGCAGAATACAGTGATTAAAATATTTAAAAGCCTTTATTACTATTTTTACAGTTTCTTAATATTTTTTCTCTTCATTAATCTGTGAGTTAGCCATTGTAAGAAAGAATAATAAAGAAAGGGGAAGGATAGGGAAGCAGTTCAGTTAAACCAAACTTTAGATGTATTGTGTCAGACATGATATTCTATAGCAGGGCTCTGTGAACTTTTTCTGCTTATGACTCATCACCCAAGAAATTTTTACATGACCCCAGATTTATAGGTTTTTAACTCAAACATTTAATGGTAATATATCATAATTTTGTGACCCTCACATTCAGTTACAATACAAGACGCATGATTTAAAAATCTTTGCTTTATAGTTCATACCTATAGATTCCCTCACCTGCAACAAAATGAAGAAGGTTGATTTTTCAATTCTTTTCTGTGGTCAAGCTCTATCCCACTTTTGTAAGAAGTCTTGAAAACTCACCATCGGAAATTTATTCTTTTGGGCCCTGAAGTCTTTTTTAAAAAAATTACGTGAGACTTCTATTAGAATGATAATGTTCTAACAGGGTTAACAATTCATAATTTATAAGTACTTTAATGAAATTTACTTGGCTAATACCTTGGAAAAATGTGTCAGAGGCTAATCCTGATGTCAGGAAAGACGAAATGATTAGTTATTATAGAACCAAGAAGACATCAACTTCTTCACAATTTAGGAATTGAACTATATACATACTTTTATTTACATAAATGAAGACATCAGGACATGAAGCTGCTGTATATTAAGGAACCCATTCATCATTTTTTTTAGGTGCATGATCTGCCTCTCCTTTGCTTTGTGCTTTCTCCACTATCCCCATTTTCAGTTTGCAATCCCAAGTGCTCTAGTCTTTGTTATGGCAATAGATATTGCTTCCCTACCCTTTAAGTGTAATTTGCTTACATTTATTCAGAGAAGTAGGTAGATAGAAAGTGACTCAAAAAGACCATTTATCCATTTTGTTATTTAGTCACTTTTCAATCATGTCTTACTCTTTGTGACTCCATTTGGTGCTTTTCTTGGCAAAGATACTGGAGTGGTTTGCCATTTCCTTCTCTAGCTCATTTTACAGATGAGAAAACTGAGGCCAACAGAGTGACTTATTCACTTAATAAGGGCCTGAGGTCAGATTTGAACTCAGGGAGATGAGTCTTCCTGACTCCAAGTTCATTATCTACTGTACCACTTAGCTACCCAATTTATCCATTAGTTGTTAAAACAAAAAGGACTAGGGCAGTTAGGTGACACAATGGATAGAGCACTGACCTTGGAGTCAGGAGAACTGAGTTCAAATGTGATCTCAGATACTTGATTCTTAACTGTATGACCCTGGGAAAGCTACTTAACCTCGATTAACTTGCAAAACAAGTAAACCAAAAAACCCAACCCCCAAAAGGACTGAAGGATCCCTAAACTAAGGGATGCCCATCTTCATTGCTCTTTTAACTTTAAGGGTAATGACTCCCTGCCTGTGATTCTCAGAATCATGCATGTGGCAATGGAAAGGATCTTAGAGATCTCTGACCTTTAAGTCAAGGAATTAGCCATTTCCCTGATTTAGGATTCTTCTTTCTCAGGCTTGACTTATACCTTCCATCCTCAAACCATTCCATTCACAATTGTAATTGTAGCATGGGAAAAAGGCATTTGGTCAAAATAATATTGCTCTGTAGTTTGGCTAGTGGCTTCTTCCCTCTGGATCTTTTCCTATAGTCCCCTGTAAGGGGAGCATCCTCTGAATTCATGGAGAAGCACCAGTGGCAACATGCTCAGCATCATGGGACTTGATGACCATCTTCCAGCTGTGTCATTTCTGACAGCTTGAAGAACTTGCTGGGGCTTAAAAAAAGAAGTAGCTTGTAACAAAAAATGCTTTTATTTTTCATCCCAGGAAAGGAGAGATTTTGCTTCTGGGAGCCAGTTCTTTTCCTTGGTTCTCTTACTCTCTTGTTTCTTCACTTTATATTCTCCTCTGAAGCAGTTGTTTCCTATAAGCTGATAGGGGAAGACTGAGGTGGGCTCTTCAGTGCACCCCCAGTGTTCCAAGTAAGCAAATCTTTTTGATTGGCATTTTGTACAATAACATTTCTATGTTTTCATATATAAACCCTTAAGGAAGTGACAAAATTTAACCATAAGTGACCAAAATGGCATTTGAACCTAAAAAATCTGATTTAATTGAAAAGCATAAGAATGGAGACTGAAACTGAAGGCATCACTGGATACCCAACCCAAAATGTTTAGCTCTTTCAAGTGGTTCTTAAGCTGATTCTTGAAGAATCACAAGGATTCTAATAGGCAGAGATGAAGAGGAAGAGTATTCTAATAATGAAGTATACACAATTCAAAAGTCTGGTGGCAGGAGATAGAAATATGGTGGGAACAACTGTGTAGTTTTGCCTGGAAAGTTAAAGTATGCCTGGGATGCCCTGTCCTTCCATTCTCACATTTTACTTCCTTTCTCTTCTCCCCCTTTCCCTTTTCCCTTTCTTCCTTTTTTCCCCAAATATCTATTTCATCCAGAATTGGTTATCATACAGAACACAAATAAAATGTTTTATATTCTTTATTTATTAGATAAAATTTAATTTAATTTTTTATTTTAAAACAATTAAGTTGAATTATATAACATTTCTGTTTGTTAAAAGACAATCATCTGTATTAAGCTGTGTCTTTCTCAATTCATTTTCCCCTCCTGTTAGTCAGTAACCCTCAATATAAAATTCCTCCCAGACCCTGGAAATGAGGCATCAATGGTAGTGGGCATGAAGGAAGAAAGCCCTGGAGTAGGGTCAGTAAGACTGTTCTATCATATAAACGTTAGATTTGTTTGAAATAATCTCCTTTACTGTAATCTATTCGAATTGTCTAACAGAATGAACAACTGAGAGATTCGTGATTTGCTGGTGCTGTTCCTACTCCACCACACCTTCCTATTCTCTGTATGGCCTTTCTCTTCAGTCTATTCCCCTTCTACTTAGCCCTCCTCTCTGACCCCTGCTCTGTTTCCATTGAATCACCTCCTTGTCAACCTATTCATCATCTCTTCCTCTTATCTTATTCTCCCAATTTTGGTAATAAACATTATTGTCAGCCCAAATGCATTGACTATTAACCTAATTTTATGTGATACTGTCCTAATTTCTATACAGAAAGCGTTACTATGGTGACAAAAGGCCCTGGCCTCTAGGAGCAATAATGCTTTTCATCTTTCCATCAAAATATCCTAGGAAACAGAGATAATATGGTTTAATGTGTACCAGATACACCTCCAGTAGAATTGAACATTAAATCAGGATATGACTAAGCAGAAAATGATATATGCTTTTGTAGAATGGATGCATGTATGAATTAGGTAGTAGGAAATGAGGGAGACATTTGGAAGGGCTATAAATTTGCTGGGTCAAAGAGGAGGAAATCTTAGGGGCTAGCAAAACTTCTGAATGTAGCCCAACCAGCTTAAAATATAATTGGGAAATGTTTAACAAAATAGATAAAAATATAATATAACATAGATAATGTGTTGATTTTCTAAGTCAACATGCAGCCAGCAAGAATCTATTTTCTATTTAAATTTGAAACCATTGCTCCAATGAATCTAGGATTTCATCAGTATGGTTATTCCTTCTAGAAGGGTAGATTTCAGCTCATTCAAGGCAGCTAAGTAGCATGGTGGATAGAGTGCCAGATGTGGAGTCAGGAAGACTTATCTTCCTAGTTCAAATCAGACACTTATTAACTATGTGACCCTGGGCAAGTCACCTCAACCCATTTGCCTCAGTTTCCTCATCTGTAAAATGAGCTGGAAAAAGAAAATGGCAAATCCCAACTGAGGTCACAAAATAGTACACGATTGAATAATGATAACACTCATTTCAGACATGGGGGATAGTTTCTGCAAAGAAGTATCCTGTATGGAGAACAGCAAATAGGACAGTTTGTTGGGAACATATATCCTGTGAAGGGGAGTAATGTGTAATTGGGATGGAAGGAAGAATTCTGTACTGTATTCTAGTTCCATTTAGCCACAAATAATTTGATTTGCTTTTATAAAGAAAAATTTGCTTCAAAAGATAATCTCAAAAGAACTGATGGAGTCTGAATACAGATTGAAATATTCTTTTTAAAAACTTTTTTTTTTGGTCTGTTTTCTATCACAAAATGGCTAATATGGAAATGTGGTTTGCACGACTACATATGTATAGTCTATATACAATTTCTTTTCTTCTCAAGGAGAGGAAAGGGGAAGGCGGGAGGAAGAGAATTTGGAACTCAACATTTTTAAAAGCAAATGTTGAAATTTGTTTTTATATGTAACTAGAAAAAAAATTTAAAAGGTTATCACAAATATACCAAATTATTTCCCTAACATTTGGGAGGCATAATCCTTCTCTCCAATCTGTATAATCCCAGTCTCTGTGGATGGGAAGATGATTAAATTTATAGTTTAGCTCTGTTCTTTTGGAGCACATTTCTAGTTCGAAGTCCAGATCTTAACTAGGGCTAAAGTTTTAGGCACCCTGGCTTTTCAGGGCTTCCATGCCAGGCTGGCTTCACTACAATTCTGGCTCCAGGGTCACTTGGTTCAAATTTCATCCAGGTCCTGAATCACCTCTAGTACTTGAACTGGAGAGAATATCAAACAATAGAGAACAGAAACAAATATAAAGGTCCCTTTCTCTTGATGCAAGAGGGAGAAGGAATATTTTTCTCTGCTTGCCCATTCAGTTTATGTCTCCCATACTGTGGGGGAACTAGGATCTTCACCCTCTGGAGGTAGTAGATAAGAATTGTTGAGAGAGAGAAGCAGAAAAAGAGATACTGGCTTAGTCTCACCAGTTTTAAAGGCATCCAATGCAATGAGGCTATTTCCATTCGTGTGTTAGCTGATGAAGAAGCCTCCATGATAGGCAATCCAGATGTTTTCCAAAAGATACTAGATTAGGCATACCCAGTCAAGCCTGCATTTTACTTTTATGTGTACATATCCTTTTCTTCAATAAATGCAAACTGAGGACAGGGACTGTTTTATTTTTGTCATTGCATTCTCAGAACCTAACACAGTGCCAGGAATATATAACAGGTGATTGATAAATACTTGTTTATTTATGCTTGATTGCTTAGCATAATGAGGAAAATAAGAAGTATACATTTTGGCACTTTTCAAGAATACTATAATCTCCTTGGGCAAATGAGGCTACTGTGCCTGAAACATTTGGCAAACAATGTTGAAGTAAGTATAATTAAATACTAAATTATGAAGTCACAATTTTAAAGACTATAGGTCAGAATAAGGAGAGAGAGGGCAGACTGAAGTATTTGATTAATGATCTTTGTATATTCTTCAGTGTTCACAATTTCAATTTAATAGTTTCACAAACCATTTATTAAAAGACTATCAGATGCTAGGTACTGATGATTTACATACAATGAATAATGCCAGTTAAAATAGTTTTTATTTTACTACCCTTTTAGAGTCACAATAAATTGCTGAATTGGATTGAATTGATTTGGAGAAAATGTGGCTTTAGTACTCCTCCTAACATGACACAACATGACGTAGTCTTATACTTTGTGGAAACTGAACATTTGGGAAAACAGTGGCAAGAGAACCCACTCCTGCTGCATAAAGAGTGACAATGATGACTTGGATCAGCCTCATCTGGTTCTGTACAACTTGGGTGTCTACATAAAGTTTGGGATTGAGGAAATACCATTAAAACCTCATTATTGTATGTAACCTCCTGTTATCTTTTTTTTTTTTGGTTGTTATTCAGTCATTTCAGTTGAAATGTGGTTTTATGTTGTGACCTGATTTCTAGAGCCCCCAGGTTGGGGTGACAAAATGTACCATTGCTTTCTAGAGTCCCCACACTGGGGGTGATTAAAATATACTTTCCTAGTGAAGAAGTGATGAGGTGGGACTCCTGAGGATGGTGGAAAAATGGAGTCTGTTTATTTCAAGGACTTTCCCCTTTATATAATGTAACAAAAACAATACTGTGCACGTGGGACCACATGAACAACTTGCTATTATACATAGTTTGCCACCTGGTATCTCTCTTCCACCTACTATCACTCTGCTTCAATAACAACCCAAGTTGTCACTGCCCCCTGACTACTCAGGAAGGCTGAGAGCCCTTAGGGGAAATGGGGAGCCGAACCAGACATTGTCAGCAGATTTCCTCTGGGCTGAAGGGTCTTATACCTCACTCAGAGTTTCCCCACTGACTATGATCCTCTACAGGTTTGACTCTTCATGCCCTTTTGGGGTTTATTTTGCAAAGATATTGGAGCAGTTTACCATTTCCTTCTCTAGCTCATCTTACAGATAAAGAAACTGAGGCAGACAGGGTAAAGTGACTTGCCCAGAGTCATATAACTAGTAGGTGTCTGAAGCCAGATTTAAACTCAGGTTTTCCTGACTCTAGGTCTGGCCACAGCACCTCAGCTACTCTACCTGCCTCCCTTAGAAAAGTGATAGTCAATAAAAGTCATAGAATCTTCACAGAATCCATGACCCTATTTGGAGACTTGTTTTGTTACTATGGAGCAAAAATGTACTCTTAACAACCCATATCAGACCCAGATTCTCTGTCTGCACTGTTCTTATGCTTAATTATAGAAATGGAAACAAATGCTTGAGTTATAACGAATCTATTTCCAGCTATTTTAATGCCTTGACTCGTCCTGTGAGAGGCTCTGTCTTTAAGGAAAAACAATGACAGAGAAAATGACAGTCCTCAAAGGAACAACAGGAAGTGGATTTGGATTTTTTTAAAAGCATGGTTGGTATGCCATCTTTGTCATTTTTCCTTTTGTGACAAACTCTTGGAGCCTCTATTTTCATCTGTAAACCTAATATAGTTGGACTAGATCAGTGGTTTCAAATTCAGATAAGAAGGGGTACTGAATCCTATGAAAAGATCTCTGTAATCTGTATATTGACTTTAAAAACTCTTTATTGACATTATCTAAATTCTTTTTTTATTTATTTTGTATTTCCCAATTACATTTCATTCTGGTTTGGGAGGCTTGTGACACCTCTAGACTTGATAATCAGTAAGACTCTTTATCACTCAAAACTTCTATGTGAAGATGACTGGAACACTGGATTAGATGGGTTTACTGTGGTCTTTTATAATAGTATGACATAATTCAATAAAAATTGAGGAGTATTAGTGACTAAGATATGGAACTAGTTATATAATTTATGATTATATCATTTTTCATAGAAGATTGATTTTGGAATCAAGAAAATTTGGATTCAAGTCCTGTTTTTTGACATATGTTTTCATATACAACAACTTTTTGTTTTTAAAATTAAAGAGGATAAAATAAAAGCACGAAATTCCTGAAATATAGTACAGGATTTTAAAAAATCCTTTGTAATTTTCTCAGACATAGTACTTCCCCTGGGCTCTAAATAATATTTCTCAGTTATCTGACATATATTTTCTATTTGGTTATTGGCAAATTACTTTAACTTTTGGTGTCACAGGCAACTCTCTAAGACAACTTTACAAACTTTGCATTAGATTGCATTGCTGTAGGGAGTTTTCATGCTGGAAGTTCCTCAGATACAAATTTAGATTCCCCCCAAAAAGTAATAAAAAATTTCTGAAGTAGCTCTCTCAAGTTGGTGTTAGATGTCAGATTTAGTTATCAGTGACCACAAGAACTTTCTTCTTTGACAATTTCTTACTTGAAATTATGCACAGCTTGCTTGAATCATCTTTATATCTAAATTCTGTATATCAGAATACTCGGCATCCATAGTAAGGTAGATTTGGAATTTTCCATAGATTAACTTGGAATGATTTATCTCTTGGGGAATTTGTTTTAGGTTTGGCTTTCTAAGATTCTTGAGGTTCTGGGTCTGTGAGCTGATCCCACAGGTCTAACTTCTATCCTGGTTCTTATTCAAAATTTTGTTTCAGAATTGTCAACCCAAGTGATAGCATTCTGCAAAGGGATTAATGGTGTGTGGTGATGTAAGTATTAGATTTATAATAGGAGTGCCCATAAGTACAACCAATCAAAATGTTTCTTTCCAACAAATATTCTCTTCTGGATGGGAAAATGAGGTTCCCAGTGGGAGAAAATGGCCGCATGGTACAATGGACAGAGTGATGAATTTGGGGTCAGAAGAACTGGGTTCAAATTCTTGGACAATTCATGTTACCTCTCTGCTTGGTTTCTTTGAGTATAAAATGATGGGATTAGACTAAACAACCTTGAACATCCAATCTGACTTTGAAATTCTCCCGCTGTTGTTATGGCCACATGCACTGGCACTGTGCAAGTGTGAACTGCAGAGAATCAACAAGTAGTCCTATTCCAAGATGGGGTGGGTACAGGTTGAGCAATGAGGACCCTGTCATTGTGCTGTGTGTAACTTGTTTTTCATAGATCAAGTTATTATATCTTAGTTTCCTGTGTTCTTGCATCATGTGGGTCAGTGATATTTCAGTTTTGCTACTTAGCAATCCTGTGGTGAGCAGTTTGCATTCTAAGCCAAAGGAGAGGAATGACTGAATGAATGAGTGAATAAATCAGTGAATGAATGAAAAAAAAAAACATTTATTTAAGTTCTGACTTTCAATGTATCAGGAATTTTGCTATGTGTTGGCAATTTTAGTTGAGAATTCAACACATATAGTGGAAGTGTGACCAAGCAGGGATGTTGAATCTATCCATCTGCAGTTAATTGACCTGCCCTTTCTGGAAGCAGTGGAGTTGATTGCAGTACCCAGAATGAGAGGTAGAAGGAGAAGGGTAGGGTGAGGTGAGGGTATATTTGAGTGTCAGAAGAGCTGAAAGTAAGCTACCCAGAGTAAATAGCTGGAGGGCATATGAAGGTGATTTGGGGTCAGCTAGATACAGTAGAGTAGACAGATTTTTGTCTTACTCATTAATCAAGATAGCTGAGCTTGAGTTCAACCAGATGAAGTATCAGCTCAGGATAAGAGGGCAGGGAGTTCAAATAGACTATATAGAAAAGCTGTTGAATGGATAATGTACCCAGGGACAATTTGGAAACTATTGAAGTCATTAGGAGATCATATTATTCTTGCAAATCATTAAGTCACTACTGAGGGGTCCTATTTGGTGACTGATATTAGTACTGGACAGTTCTTTTTAGATGTAGGAGGATAACTGGAAGAAGAAATGTATGTTTGGTGCTGAACAGTGATCTACAGAAATGCTGGCCTTCAGCAACAGCAACATCTACAAAATTTTGTTTTCTCTAAGTTTTTCTTTCACTTGCAAGTTGATCTAAATCAATCTTCTTACTGAATGTATTTTCAGACTGGATTTTTCCGCCTGCCACATGGAGACTATTTCATTGAACCTGTTAAAATGCATCCATTGGCTGAAGGAAAGCATCACCCACATATCATTTACAAGAGACAAGTACACCCAGATTCTCTGAAGAGGAGGTGGGCATCTCCAGAACAAAAAGAACCTGCTTGTGGATTAAATGGTAGGGGGGAGCTTCTTTTTTTTTCCTATTGTTTGAGAGGGGTAATTGGGAAGTGGATGCTGAAAAGAGTCTTTAGGACTGAAGGTGTTTATTCCAAATATACCCTGTTTTGTTTTTATATTGTTTTATTTTTATATTGTTTCTTCTTCATTCAGAAAAATTATTTCTATTTACAGGCTTTGTCACTAAATTATCTCACTTGCTTGTGCTAAAGCTTCTTCCTTTGTTAAATGAAAGGAGCTTATAAGCTCTCTGAGCAGAGTAAGTGATGCTATTGATCACAATGGCAGCTTTTTAAAAAAGTAAAGACATATTTTAAGAAGTGTGTATTAGGAATAAAAGACATTTTGATTATTTTTAATGTTATAAGTATAAAAACTTTTATATTATCAGACAGCTTTTCACATTTTCATGTAATAAGAACTAGCTCAGTGATTCTGAAAGTATAGCCTACAGATCCTTGGGGGTCTCCAAGATATTTTCAGGGCATCTATGTGTCAAAATTATTTTATCATAATATTAATACACTTAAATTTCTAATATGGTAAATATTGATAGATATAATCCACATAAACAAAAATTCTTCAAAGATCCTCAATAATTTTTAAGAGCTATAATGGTGTCTTGAGACCAAAAATTTTGAGAATCACTGGCTGAATAAATATTTGACAATATGTAGCCTACATTTAGTGAAGAAAGAACGATTTGGCCTTGAAGTCCTGCTTGGATACTTATTATCTATGTGCTCATGGGCAACTCATTTGCTTTCTCTGTACCTCATTTTCACCACCTGGATAAATGAGGATGTTGGAATCTCTCAGAGGTGCTGTGAGGAAAGTGCATTACCTGGATATATTTTGTTGGGTTGTTTGATTATTTGAAGAAAAAAAAATTGGCCACCCACTAGGTGGCAGTTCCAGTTATCATGATATTATGGCTTAATTATTGTTGATAATTTTATTAATTTTACTTTGCATCTATGCCATGGTATACAAACTACATTGTGCCACATGCAGGGCATCCATCTGGCTTCACTGATGCTTCCTTTCATCTCGATTATGAGGATAATTTTTTGGAAATAATCTGGATAAAACCTCCTTTCTTTAGTATTCAGGAAGGCTGAAAATGATCATCAGATGTCTACTGAGAGTTTGAAATTGCTATGAGAATTATAGGATAAACATGTTTCCATGTGTACTTTATTCATTCACATCAACCTGATGCTATAAGTAGTATTAGTATGATTATTTACATTTTGCAGATGGGAAAACTAAGACTTAGACATAATTCATGGTCACACAGATGGTAAATTTTCAGAAAAAGGACTTGAGCCTGTGTGTCTTTTCTTCAATTTCTGTGCATTGTCCAATACCCTTAGTCTCAAAAGAAGATCAGGGGGATGGGGTAGAAAGAGTATATAATACTTAGAGGAGAAGGAACCTGAATTGCAAGAGAGAAATTGGCTAACAAGGAGACTAGGGAAAGGCAACAATGAAAAAGGCTTGGATTAGTCAGTCATTCAACCAGCATCTATTAAGTACCCGCACCTACAATATGCTAAGCACTAGGAATATAAAGAATGGCAAATGGAAGTCTGATCTCAAGGAGCTCAGTCTAATCGAAGAGTCAGTGTACAAGAAACAATTTACAAACAAGAGATACACAGGGCAATTTGTAGATAAATTTAGATGGAAAGTATTAATGATGCAAGGGATCAGGAGTGGTATCATTAATACTTTCCATCTAAATTTCCCCTCAATTTTCAGTTCTTTGCCACCATAAAAGAGGTGCTATAAATATTCATTTATGCACATCTTTTTCTTTTTTATTTGATTTCTTTGGGGTACAAACCTAGTAGAGAGATTTGTGGGGTTAAAAGTATGCATAGTTTTATAGCCCTTTGGGCCTAGTTCCAAATTATTCTCCAAAATAGTTGGACCAGTTCACTCCACCAACAATTTATTATTGTACTTATTTCTTCTTATTCCCAGCAGCATTTTCCATTTCTGATAAGTGTGAGATTTAGAAGCGTTTTAATTTTTATGTTTCTAATGAATAGAGATTTGGAGCATTTTCCCATATGTTATAGATTACTGATTTCTTATTCTGAAAACTGTCTGTTCATATGTTTTATCCTCAACAATCTTTAAGAGTTTAAAGAAGTTCTAGTGCATTCATTATACATAGATCTATTTTATGCATTTGCAGTATATTAATAACCCAAGAATGTAGAACTCAGTCAAAGGTTTTGTGGTTATCAATAAAGTAATGTAAAAGTTATAGTAAATTGCGGCACTTTGAAGTGGTTTTTCCAGTATCTAGTGAAGTAATAATAGATTTTTCTTTATACCCATAAAACTGCTTGGCGTTCCTTTTTGGCTCCCCAACTAATATATTGTTTTCTCTTAAATTTTTATAGATTTTTTTTGAGACTATAAGCTTTAAATGCTTTGTAAAATGGACATAAACATTTAATTGAACTATATTTGTTGGAGGAATTATTACTATTCCCATATTTTGGTAACAAATATTTGATACTTTCTGTTAAGAAAGATGAGGTCAAATGCAACGAGCAACCACAATACCAGAGGACTAATGATGAAACATGTTACCTACCTCTTGACATACAGATGATGGACTCAGGAGCAAAATGAAACATGATTTTTCCTTATGGTCAATGCAGGAATTTCTTTTACTTGACTATTCATATTTGTTACAAGGGTTTTGCTTTTCTTGTCTTTTTCCAGTGAAAGAGAGGTAGAAAGAAAAAAAACTGAATTTTCATTAATAGAAAAAAATAATGAAAAACTTAAAAGTAGATAAAATCATGTTTGTATCTGAAAGAAATTTAATAGAATGTGTTGCCAATAAATTATGAAACACATTGAAATGTTTGAACCAATAATTATGGATTTTACTGAACTTACTATTTTTCTATTTTAACACTGAAGCTAGAGTTTGTCTCTTTCTTTGATGTAATCATTTTGCCATTTATCATCATTATTATATTATCACCATCTTCATTGTCCTTATCACCTATCTCATTATTGCTTATCTTTAATGACCTCACAGTGAGCTCAATCTTCTTCTAGTTTATCTGTTCTTGTTTTCTACCAATGGATTCCTAGCTTCAAGATCACACATGATAGAATATGGGAAAAAATAAGTCTGAGCCCTGGATACTCTAGTTTGTGAACCATAGGAAGGGAACCACCAAAGGGGTTCCTACTGAGTCAAGGTGAACCAACTCCATTCTTTGAATTCTCAGCAGGAAAGACCATACTTGCAGCAAGTGGGGAGTAAAATATCAATCATATTTGAGATAGTCACAAAGACAGGCAATGAAAAGGAGAAAGACAGCTCAAGGGAGAAAGGTAATAGTTGGAGATTGGAATTGGGAGCACTTGGACAGCATGGTCCTGTATCAAGAGGAAGAGTGCCCAAGGGCAATGGTTTTAGGGTCCATTTTATAGAATTTTGATG
The DNA here is from genome assembly GCF_902635505.1 of Sarcophilus harrisii. Taxonomy (NCBI): domain Eukaryota; kingdom Metazoa; phylum Chordata; class Mammalia; order Dasyuromorphia; family Dasyuridae; genus Sarcophilus; species Sarcophilus harrisii. The sequence goes on from NC_045426.1 coordinate 346,626,118, forward strand.
GTGATAAACCATCTCTTATCCATCTCACCCTAGGATGAATTCATTAACATCAATATCATCTCAGAGTTATCAATGCCACTCTAGAGATCCCTATTTTACATAATGTTTCTTGCTATGCAGGCATGGAATTTATCTGCAATTTTCAGACTGAGAGAAGTTAGTGGGATTGAGGGCTGCTAAAAGGATGTCTACTTGATTTTCTCTAATTTAACACATAGTCTCAGGATGTGATTTTAGTTGATTTGAGATGAACATTGCCTGCAATGTTCTCCTTTATACTCTTCCTATTATTGTTGTTTGTTCTTGAGAAGACCAATGACCTTGTATTAGCTATTTATATATTATACTTCCTAGAAGTGGGGATGAGGGTCAGGGGACTAGAACAAAATACAATTTTAACACAATTACTGTAACGCTATGTGAATTAGAGATAAGAAATTTTCTAGTTAAAATTTCTTAGTGTTTAAGAAATAACTAATGGTACAGTGGATGGAGTTCTGGGTCTGGAGTAAGGAAGAACTGAATTCAGATTTTCTCTCAGATACTTACTTATTATTATGTTAGGATTATGAGAGAACCTATCTTGTAAAGTTATTGTGAGGATCAAACAAAATAATATTCGTAAAAAAGCACTTAGCACAATGCCTGGTACATAATAGGTTCTTTGTAAATGCCTATTCCTTTCCCCTGCCCTTCCCCAATATCCTTCCTTCAAAGTCCTTCAATCTCATCGTTAGTCCTTCATACTTGAAGAGGATCCATAACATCACAATGTTGGGGTCAAGGTACAGTGTGTTCAAGTCCAAGATGAACTTGGAAGGCTTTACCACATGTCAGGCATAAATAATCCATTTGAACATTTGGGATGGAGATGTTTCCAGATTTGTGTATCTCCAGTTTCATTTGTGCTATTGCAATTCTGCTTTGCTCATAGAATACAGAATCTTCTTTGAAATGGGCACATTGTGATGGGCAATCTGTGCCAATATGTCCTGTGCCTCAAATTGATACTGAAGTTCTTCAGAGAGGCCTTTGTAATGCCTTTGTATCACTTCATCAGACTTCCCTGTAA